>NC_037682.1:68652212-68829166 GCF_003255815.1 Theropithecus gelada | reverse complement strand
GCCTCAAAGTCATACAAAGCAGGGGTTGGAAGTAAAGGATCAAAAAAAAAAAAAAAAAAAAAAAAAAAAAAAAAAAAGATGCTGGGCAAGGTGGCTCACACCTGTAATCCCAGCACTTTGGGAGGCCGAGGCAGGTGAATCACTTGAGGTCAGGAGTTTGAGGCCAGCCTGGCCAACATGGTGAAACCCCATCTCTACTAAAAATACAAAAATTAGCTGCGCATGGTGGCGCACTCCTGTAATCCCAGCTATGTGGGTGGCTGAGGCAAGAGAATTGCTTGAACCCAGGAGGTGGAGGTTGCAGTGAGCCAAGACTGCACCATTGCACTCCAGCCTGGGTGACAGAGCGAGACTTCGTCTCAAAATAAAAATAAAAATAAAAATTTAAGAAAAAAGCAGCCTGAGGAATTCAGAGAAAGCGAAGGCAAACTTATCAACATAAATGAATAAAGTAGTTGTGGTGAAAAGGATAAAGATGTCCCAGGAGAAATGATGCTAACAAAAAAAAAACCTTGTGGCCGGGTGCTGTGGCTCACGCCTGGAATCCCAGCACTTTGGGAGGCTGAGGCAGGTGGATCATGAGGTCAGGAGATCGAGACCCCTGGCTAGCACAGTGAAACCCTGTCTCTACTAAAAATACAAAAAAAAATTAGCCGGGCATGGTGGCATGCGCCTGTAGTCACAGGTACTCAGGAGGCTGAGGCAGCAGAATGGCCTGAACCCGGGAGGCGGAGCTTGCAGTGAGGCAAGATTGTACCACTGCACTCCAGCCTGGGCTACCAAGCGAGACTCCATCTCAAAAACAAAAACAAAAACAAAAAACAACTTTGCATTAAAGGAACTCTCGGAGAGATTTCACAATATTAAAAGTGCAAAGGATAAATTTTGGAAGCTGATACAAATTAGAAAAGAATTCATGAAGGGATAGTACTCATCCCAGCTGGGCATGGTGGCTCATGCCTATAATCCCAACACATTGGGAGGCTGAAATGGGAGGACTGCTTGAGTTCAGGAGTTTGAGACCAGCTTGTGCAACATGGCAAAATCCTGTCTCTACTAAAAATCCAGAAAAAAAAAAAAAATTAGCTGGGCATGGTGGCACACGCCTGTAGTCCCAACTATGGGGTGCTGGGGTGGCAGGATCGCTTGAGCCTGGGAGGTGGAGGCTGCAGTGAGCTCTGATTGTGCCTCTGCACTCCAGCCTAAGCAACAGAGGTAGACCTTGTCTCAAGAAAAACCCCAAAACCTGATGGCCCTCATTAGTGTAGCTGTAGCTGGCTAAAAAAAACCTTTTTTTAATTTAAAAGAAAAAAGACAACTGGGCATGGAGGTTCATGCCTGTAATCCCAGCACTTTGGGAGGCTGAAGCAGGTGGATCACTTGAGGTCAGGAGGTTGAGACCAGCCTGGCCAACATGGTGAAATCCTGTCTCCACTAAAAATACAAAAATTAGCCAGGTGTGGTGGCAAGCACCTGTAATCCCAGCTACTTGGGAAGCTGAGGCAGGAGAACTGCTTGAACCCAGGAGGTGGAGGTTGCAGTGAGCCGAGATAGCGACACTGCATTCCAGCCTCGGCAACAGAGCGAGACTCTACCTCAAAAAAAAAAAAAAACTCATTCCATGAGTTATGTGACAAAAAAGGCAAGCACTGTTTAAATTACTCTTGATAAGTGATCTTTACAAAGAAAAAAGTTTATTTCTCAATGTTTTTAATGTTTTAAACTGTACTAAATAAACATGCTTACTTTTTTCATTTCCCTATATATTCATAACCAACAGTAAGAGAGTTTACAATGTTTGACAAAAAGTTTTAAAGGTCACAGAACAATCATAACTTTTCCCATTGATTATTACCATAGTGTTACCTGGTTTTAACTTGCACAGTCATTTGTATGGTCCCACACTATTATGCAAAGCAAGGACTGCCTGTACCTCTAACTTCTGGCACATCAAGTGGCTTATGATTTCACAATCATAAGGACCTTTTTCCCTGGTCCTTACAATATGTTCAAACAAAAGGAATTTAAACTGATCTTGGCTGATGCTCGGAAGACAGTTTTCAGGTGCTGAAAGTGACTGAGAACCACTGCCATATCTGAATATTCAATTCCCCAAACTCTTCATTATTCCCTAAAATACATATATTCTAATACTGAAAGACAGTTGAAAGATGGTTGAGTAAACTGAATAGTTGTTCAATTTGTCCTTTGTGAGAGCATAGTATTTCATATCTGTCTTCCTTTCTTTTCTAATTCAATATTGAATATAGGGGCAAAACAATGAATGTGTGATAAAAGTAATGATGAAAAGGTAACATGGATAGTAGCTTTAGAGTCAGACCTCAATGTGAATACTATCTCTACATCACTTATTGTAATCTTAGGTAAATTGTTTCTTAGAGCTTCAATGTCCTTATCTTTGAAATGGGGATAATAATACCTTCTTTTTGAAATTACTGCAAAGATCAAAAGAGATAAGATATATGAAGGGCTTAGCAAAGTGTAGTACATAGTGACCACTTAGATAATAGCTATTATTACATTACCTTTAATATTACCATCAATAGTATCATTAATGTAAATACTATCATGATGTTAAAATTGCATTTGCTTTAAACACATATTTTAAATATATTATTATTAATCAGCATATTTTTCAAAGATCAAATTCTCTTAGTCCAAGATATATTATTATAGATACTCATGACTTGCTATGGTAAGATGACTTGACCTCAACTTCCTCCAGATGATTTTCTCCCAAGGTGCATGCGCAAAGGGCTGCCAACATTCACTCATCCTCTTCTTGCAACCCCTCTGATTCCTATGTCAAAACCCTCCCTGCAGTCTGCTCAGAGTTTCCTCTTCTGAGCACATTGAGAAGAAATGTCATTTCCCATTTCTCAGAGCTATCTGCCAGAACACAGTATCTTGCTCTCTCATAGTCCACATGACTTAACTGCCAGTTTTCTCTCTTTGCATTTTTTATTTTATTTTTTTGTAGAAATAGGGTCTAACTCTTGCCCAGGCTGGAGTGCAGTGGCACACAGCTCACAGCAACCCTGAACTCCTGGGCTCAAGTGATCTTCCCACTTCAGTCTCCTAAGTAGCTAGGACTACAGGCACAACCCACCATGCATATCTAATTGTTTTATTTTTTTATGGAGACAGGGTCTCATTATGTTGCCAGGCTGGACTCAAACTCCTGGCTTCAAGCAATACTCCTGCCTTGGCCTCCCAAAATGCTGGGATTACAGGCATGGGCCACGATGCCCAGCCCAGTGTTTTCTTTTGATTTGAATCCAAAACCTTGGTTCTAAACTAAGAGTCATTATTACCTGCATAGACCCATAAAGCTGCAAAGGATCTAAAGACCAACTAAGGCCAGCCCCTTTTCTCAACTAAATAAATTTTTCCTCCAAAAATATTCACGAGTTCATTGAACAATGTCTGATTTAACACTTTCAGTGACAGAATGTCCTCTGTCCCCCAAGCCAACCTTTCCCATATCATTGGTTAGAAGGTTTTTCCTTACATTGAAGTCAACTTTTCCCCATTACAGTTAGTTTCTGCCCATAGGCCCTAATTGCAGATTCTAAATAAATTAAAAAAAATTATTCTATATGATAGCCCATCCAATATTTGAAGACTCTTGAATTCCTCTTTTCCATGTTACACATTTCCAGCACAGAGTGCATGATTTTACGTCTCTTCCCTCGTGGTCATTGTTCTCTGGACCAGGCATGGGCTTGCCAAAGTGATCTAACAACAAACTAACTGGTAAAGTGTTTCCTTTGCCAACATGTGGTTCCCAAGTAATTGCATTACAAATGATCCCTTTGCCCATATTTCTCCATGATTATGTAAAAATAATTAATTTAAACTAATAGTTCAAGAAAAGTGACTCTCAGCCTAAATCATGGTCATAAGAGAATAGTACTAAAGTCCTGAAAACTGCAAAAAGTGTTCTTTTTTTTTTTTTTTGGAAACTTAGCCAATTACCAGAACAGAATAAAGTGGGACCATTTGTTATGATATGCTTGCCTCTTTCCTACAAAGCCAGGCACAGATGCCTGGGAGCAGGACTCAACAATGAGAAGGTTAGCTAAGAAGAGTCACTTCACGTCCTGAGAAGTAGATCCAACTAAAAGAAGGCAGTAATCGTTAGCCAAAGGATGTTCTCTGCACTTTGCCAGAAGCAGGCACCTAAAAGAAGAATCAAATATTGTGATCTCAAAACCTGATTAAATGATAGAAAAAGAAGTGGCAGATTTCTCCTAGCCTCGCAGGAAAAATCGCCCAGGAAAACAGACAGACACACACACAGGCACACAGAACAAGCCCAACCTGACCAGCAGTGCCTGACAGAGCAGCAGCTAAAGAAGAATTCTTAAATCCTCAGAAGGTGCAGTCGGTGGAAGTAGTGTCCTCAGATAACCCCTAACTCCTAGATAGTTGGATACGACAGAATGGATCGGGGACTTTGGTCCTTTGTACTCTTGGCAACCTGGCGGGAGCAGAAGGTACAGACTAGGTGCAAGATGCCTTCGACTCTTGGTGCAAGATGACAGTTGAATAATCACACTCAGAGAGCAGATGACCTCTGGTACTTTTAAGACAACCTGGGGGATAGGGGTGGGATGGTTCAGATCTCAGACTGGTGAAACTGTTTTCTGGAGGTGAGCGAGGAGGTCTAATATTCTAGTGAAAAGGGGAGGGAAAGGCGGTAGAATTCTCACGGATTGGGGGAAAGACGAAGCTAGGAACTGTCCCCTTCTGGTGGTGGCAACAGCAGAGCAGGTGCCCTGGGCCCTCATTCCAAGGGGCAGGGTCTTCCAATCTTCCAGCCTAGCCCCACTCCGCTCTCGGGCGGGAATTCCCATTCCTAACCCGGCTCCTCAGGGTTTCCCCCTTAGGTCCAGTAGGGGCTCCCCACTTCCCACTGCTCTTCTGCCCCCCCAATCCTCAGGCCCCCTTCCTCCCGCCCAGACCCCGGCACTCCTCCCTCTACGCAGTGGACTCCCGGCCCGCTCCTCTCAGCCTCCCGCTGGCCCAGGGCGCCGCATTCCAGCTCCCAGGGCCAGGCCTGGCACCTCCCCTCGCGGCCAGGTTCGCCCTTTGCCTTCCTCACACGGCGTCTTCTCAGCCCGGTGCCCTCTCGCCCCCGCTCCCCGCCTCAGGCCACACTCACAGAACTCGGCGATGTACCACGTCACGGAGTAGTTCTCCTCGCACCAGTCCAGCGTGGAGGTCGTGGGGCCCCAGTAGCCCTCCCGGTCCGCGGCCGGAGCCATCGCGCCGCCGCCACCGCCCAGGCGCTCGGCTCACTGTGCCGGGCTAGGCTGGCGACCAGGCCGGCTCCGGCCCAGCCCGCGCGCTTGCTCGCGCCCCGCCCTGCCCTGCCTCCCCGAGGGGCGGGGCCTGGCGCCGTTACTGACACTGCCCTGAGGGAGGCCCCGCCCACCGGCGCCGCGGGGCCGCGGGGCCGGGCCAGGCCTGACCTGGCGCAAGGCCCACTCGAAGGGCGCCGGCTGGCCCCGCCCCTCTTCCACCTTGGGCGGGGCAGGGACGTGATCCAGGAAGGGGCCGGGGGCCTGGGCTTCCTGGCCCGTGTAGACAAGCCAATGGCCGTAGGTTGGGGCTTCCTGACTTCGCAGAGGCTATTCTGTCAGGATGTGCCAGAGCTTCTATTTGTGTGTGTGTGGTTTGATTTAATCCGGGCGGGGGTGGTGTGTGGTTTGATTTAATCGGGGCGGGGGTGGGATGAATCCTTCTATCAAGCCCTTGCTTGATTAAACCTGTGCAGTGAAGCACCTCTATGTCTTCCATTGAGCCACAGGCCTCAAATGGAGCCCCAAAACAGAGTACCCTCAACCAGTCCCCGCGATTCTCAGGAAATAAACCGTGATTTTCTGATAAAGGTTTAAGTGTCTCTTCGGGACAAAGGGAAAGGGTGAACAACCTAGGACCGACAAAAAAAGAAAAAAAGTAGGTTCTGAGATCCTAAAAAAAGAATGCTGCTAGCTAGAGCACTAAAGCAAAGTTTCCCTGCTTCGTTTGGGCCTCCAAGCACAGAGGTTTTCACGTTCTAGCTATAATTGTGCCCTGCTCTCCAGGCAACCAACAGCCTACCCCTACTTCTAACTTCAAAAGTCTAATACTCCCAGCCCCCGTCTGGGAGTATCGTAGACGGCAAAACCCCGTGTCTACGAAAAATACAAAAATTAGCCGTGCGCGGTGGCTCAGACCTGTGGTCCCAGCTACTTGAGAGGCTGAGGTGGGAGGATCACTTGAGCCCCCAGGTGGAGATTGCATGTAGTGAACTGAGATTGCGCCACTCCAGCCTGAGGTAACAGAGGGAGACCCTGTCTCTAAATAAATAAATAAATAAAAAGTCTAATACTTTACAGGTCTGCCAGAGAGCTCTTCCTAAAACAGATGCAACCGCCCTTGCCCCTAGTGTTCAGCTACACCAAACTCAAACTTTCCCCTCTCCTAGAATGTGCTGGGTCGCCTGCCTTTGCTCCCACAGTTCAACTGGGACAGCCTCTCTTCTCCGTTTGACCAACTCCCTACTCTTCTTTTAAAATCCAGCTCCCTGAAGCCGTCCCAGATGTTCACACCCTAGAGCTTCCTTGCCCTTTGTTCACATCCTACTGTGCTACATCCTGATCAGAGACCTTGCTTTCCATTCTTCCTGGTCTTAGTATCAGGACTCTGCCTGAATACACAGTAAGAAATGAAGAGTGTAAATAAAGGATGATACAACTGCTATTTTAGAAAATAAATAAGTCAGATGTGGTGCAAGTCAAAGGTAAAAGAGAAGACAGAGAGATGAAGAGCCCACAGCCTTTCTACAAAATAACCATAGCCAATTAGCAGGGAATAGAGGCAGAACTTTTATTTGCTAGATGCAAAACCTAGGGAAGCAGTGTTTTTTTGTTTGTTTGTTTGGGTTTTTTTTTTTTTTTTTTTGAGACAGTCTTGATCTGTCACCAGGCTGGAGTACAGTGGCATGATCTCGGCTCACTACAACCTCCGCCTCCCGGGTTCAGCAATTCTCCTGTCTCAGCCTCTGGAGTAGCTGGGACTACAGGCGCGCGCCAACACGCCCAGCTAATTTTTGTAATTTTAGTAGAGACAGGGTTTCACCATGTTGGCAAGGCTGGTCTCGATCTCTTGACCTCGTGATTCACCGGCCTTGGCCTCCCAAAATGCTGGGATTACAGGCGTGAGCCAACACGCCCGGCCAGAAGCAATGTATTTAATAGGAATAGTAGCCTATTTGAAATTTTTCTTTTTTGAGACAGAGTCTCAATCTGCCGCCCAGGCTGGAGTGCAGTGGTGCCATCTTGGCTCGCTGCAACCTCTGCCTCCTGGGAATCGTGCCTCAGCACCTCCTCATCCCCATAGCTGGGATTACAGGACGCTGCCACCACACCTAGCTAATTTTTGTATTTTTAATAGAGACGAGATTTCACCATGTTGGCCAGGCTGGTCTCGAACTCCTGACCTCAAGTGATCCGCCCTCCTTGGTCTCCCAAAGTCCTGGGATTACAGGCCTGAGGTACACCCCGCCTGGCCTGAAATTTTTATTTTGAATGTCTTTGAGCTTCTGCTATATACCAGGCCCTGTTTGGCTGGCTGGGTGCTAGGACCACACAGAGGTAAACAGGAAAGATCCAAGAAGCCCATCTCCAGAGAGAGAAAAGCCATTGAGGTGTGGGGAAACATCTATTTCTAGTCATTTTATCTCGTCTTCTAAAACTTCTGTTTTGTTTATTTGTTTATATCATAATCATGAGCATTTATAATTTATAAATGAATGAAATATTTATATTTGTGTGTACTCAAAAGTGATTTGCCGATGAGGTGTGCAATCAAAACACTGCAGAGACCACAACAATAGAGTATGATCATTCTTAGCTAGGAGTAAAAAAAAATATTAGGGTGCTGTGGAACCCCCTATGTGAAAATAACCCCTAACCCAGCCAAGTGACTCAAGGCAGGATGAAGCTTTGGCTGAGTCAATACTCTGCACAGTGTTCATCAATAGTGAAAAAGGAAATCTACCATGACCAGGACAGAATTTAGGAGAGAGAAATTCCTCATCCAAGAGAAAAGTCGCATTGCAGAAGTTTCACTCAGAAAACACAAAATGAATTTCACAGTTCCTTCAGCAATATCTACCTTCCTTTTTCTTTTTTTCTAAAAGATTTCCCCCCTTGAGCATAAAAGCAATGCCTGGAAATGTAAGGGACCCAGACTAGTCAAAACTATCTCAAAAAGAACAAAGCTGGAGGACTTGTATTTCCCGATTTCAACACTTACTGTAAAACTATAGTAGTGAACACAGTGTAGTACTGGCATGAAGATAGACATGTAGATCAAAGGAATAGAATTAGAGTCCAGCAATAAACCCTTACATTTATGGTCAATTGATTTTTAACAAGGATGCCAAGACAATTCAATAGGGGACGAATAGTCTTTCAACAATTGGTGCTGGGACAACTGGATATGCACATGCAAAAGAATGAAATTAGAATGCTTCCTGTTACAATAAACAAAATTCAACTCAAAATAGATCATAGAACTAAATGTAAGAGCTAAAACTATAAAATTCTTAGAAGTTTGCATAAAAATAAATATTTGTAACCTTGGAGTAGGCAATGGTTTCTTATATAAAACACTAAAAACACAAGCGACAACAGGAAAAATAAATTGGACTTCATCAAAATTAAAAACTCCTTTGCTGAAAATGATACCATCAAGAAAGTGAAAAGACAACCCACAGAATGAAAGAAATTATTTGCAAATCATATATCTTATATGAGACTTGTATCCAGAATATATAAAGAACTTGTAACTCAATAATTAGAAGACAAATATCTCCCAATAACCCTATTAAAGAATGAGTAAAGGATCTGAATAGACATTTCTCCAAGGAAGATATACAAATGATCAATAAAAACATGAAAAGATGTTCAACATAATTAGCCATTAGAAAAATGCAAATCAAAACCACAGTGAGATGCCACTTCATACACACTAGGATGGCTATAATCAAAAAGACAACAACAAATGTTGACAAGCATGTGGAGAAAGTGGAACCCTCAAACATCACTGGTTTGTAAAATGGTGCAGCAGCTTTGAGAACTTTTTCAGTTCCTCAGAATGCTAAATGGAGTTATCATATGACCTAAGAAGTTTTACTCCTAGGTTATACACCAAGAGAATTAAAAACATATATCCACCAAAAACTTGTACAAGAATGATCATAGCAGTATTATTCACAATAGCCAAAAAGTGGAAACACACTAAATGTCCATCAACTGATGAATAGATTAATAAGTGTGATATACCCATTCAATGAAATATTATTTTGCAATAGAAAGGAATGAAATGAAATACTGGTGCATGCTACAACATGGATGAACCTTGAAAATTTTATGCCTTATCAAAGATGCCAGACACCAAGGGGCACATACTGTGATTCCATTTATAATATATGGAACATCCAGAATAGGCAAATCTGGAGAGATAGAAAGTAAATCAGTGGTTGTCTAAGGCTGAGAAGGGGAGCAGGAACGGGAGGTGACTGTTAATGGGAATAAGGTAAGTTTAGGGGCTGATGAAAGTTTTCTAAAATTAAATTGTGGTGATAGTTACACAACTCTGTGAACATGCAAAAAAAAAACCCACTGAAGTGTATACTTTAAATGGCTAATATGTATGATGTGTAAATTATATCTTAAAACTTTTATTTTATTTTATTTTATTTTATTTATTTTGAGATGCAGTTTTGCTCTTTTTGCCCAGGCTGGAGTGTAATGGTGTGATCTCGGCTCACTGCAACCTCTGCTTCCTGGGTTTAAGTGATTCTCTTGCCTCAACCTCCCAAGTAGCTGAGATTACAGGTGTGTGCCACCATGCCTGGCTAACTTTGTATTTTTAGCAGAGACCAGGTTTCACCATGTAGGCCAGGCTGGTCTTGAACTCCTGACCTCAGGTGATCTGCCCACTTTGGCCTCCCAAAGTGCTGGGATTACAGGCATGAGCCAATGCACCCAGCCAAAACTTTTTTTTAAAGCAATATGTTCTTCAGTTGAAAAATTTAGAAAATACCAAAAAAAATTTTAAAAAAAGAAATCGCTTGTAATCCCACCAACTAGTAATATCCATTGTCAACATTTAAGTATATTTTCTTCCATTATTTTATCTAATGATTTGTTTACATGATGGAGCTATTTTTGTCTTTATATTTCATATTCTTTCATAACCATTTCTCATACCATTAAAAATGCTCATAAATATCACTTTAATAGTTACATTAAGGAGGGTGCAGGGGATGATGCCTATAATCCCACCACTTTGGGAGGCCAAAGTGGGAGGATCTCTTGAGCTCAAGAGTTCAACACCAGCCTGGGCAACATAGCCAGACCCTGTCTCTACAAAAAATTTTAAAATTAGCTGGCTGTGTTGGTGTGTGCCTGTAGTCCCAGCTACTCAAAAGTCTGAGACAAGAGGGTGCCTGAGCCCAGGAGTTTGAAGTTACAATGACATATTATGTGCCACTCCACTCCAGCCTGGGCAACAGAGTGAGACTCTGTTTCTTTAAAAAAAAAAAAAAAAGTAGTTCCAATTTTATAAATAAATCACAATTTACTTGATTATGATATATTACTATTCGCTTACTACTGGGTATTTAGGTTATTTCCAATGCCAATATTTATTTTCAACTAACAACCCCAATTTTGAAAGCTTTCAACTAGATTCCTACTGAAAATTATTTTTACCAGTTTAAATATGACAAAAGAAATCCAAGCTAAAATTAATTTTTCCATATGAGATATGTTGTACCATTTCACAATTGCAAAGGAAAATTTGAAACCACAAAAAGCAAATGTGTAGGCTCACCACAGAATAAGTGATCTTAAGATCTACAAATTACCTCTTGGCCTCTCTTACAGCTCAGTGCATTCATGGCAGCCCCTCAACACTGCCTGGCCACCTCTCTGTGGGAGACATGGAGTGTCACCAAAAGACAACAGACCTCAACCTGGGGACAGAACCCTAGCCTTTCTGGGAAGGCTCCCCTGACCCCCAGACAGGGTTGAAGAGCCTCCTGTGTTCTCCTGCAGACCCTTGGTTTCCCTCTGCCGTACCCCTCTCGCTCTTGGTAATAGTCTGTTTAGGAGTTAGTCTTCCAGATCCTGTCCCACTCTATCTCTGTATCTTCATCTGGACCTGACACAGGATTGCGCTCAGGAGTTATTCATAGAACAATATAACAATAGTGTTTTTCAAACATTTACCATGGGCTAGACCCTGTTCTGAGTTTTATGTATAAGTGTATAAACTCAGTAAAATCTTACAGCAATCCTATGAGGTAGACACTGTTCCTTTTCTCATTTCACAGTTAGAGACATTAAAGTACAAACAGGTTAAGTTACTTGCCCAAATATATATAACTAGTTCATAGCAGAGCCAGGATTTAAATCTGTCAGGAGGGCTTTAGAGCACAGGTGTTTAATAGCTACATTAAGAAAAATTGCTAATGGATTTGTGAAATCTTGATAATTAAGCCTACTTAGAGGATTTTGAGGGATCTAGAGAGCACTCACGAGGGTAAGTGCCATTAGTATAGAAATCATATGTCGCCACAGTATGCCTAACACACAGCTTGCTGCAGATTACATCGCCAATAAATACACAGTGAATGAGTGCTATAAAAAGGCAAGGATGAGAAAAGGCACAAGAGAATACTAATTTTAAAAATGTTATTACATTTATTATTTACTTTCTCTGTTTAATATAACCAGTAATGTATGTTCCTTATGGAAAATTTAAAAATACAGATGAGAAATAATAATTTTATTATGAATATATAATATACTAGGATAATATATATAGCCTATGTAAAGTATTCAGAAAAATAATGAAATGAATTTTGACATAGCCATCACCCAGTTTAAGAGATGGACCTTCGCCAATTCCTTGAACTCCTGTGTATCCTTCTTCAATCTCATCACTTTCCTTTCTCCATAAGCAATCACCCTCCTGAATTTTGTTTTTATCATTCCTTTACTTTTCTGTATACTTTTATCATATAAATGTATCCCTGAACATATATTTTGCATGTTTTTGAGTTTTATATAAGTAGACTCGCATGGAATGTATTACTTGGAGACTTGCTGTTTTTTTTTTTATCAAAATACTATACTTTTAAGATTCATCCATGTTGTTGCATAAGGCTTTAGTTTATTTATTTTTACTCTTATTTTTTATTTTGTTAGAGACAAGGTCTCGCTCTGTCCCCTAGGCTAGAGTGCAGTGGCACATTATAACTCACTGTAACCTTGAACTCCTGGCTCAAGAGATCCTCTCGCCTCAGTCTCCTGAAAAACTAGGACTATAAGCACATCACCATGGCTCACTAGTTTTTATTTTTTAATTTAATTTTTTTTTTTTTTTGAGACAGAGTCTTGCTCTGTCACCCAGGCTGGAGTGCAGTGGCGCGATCTCGGCTCACTGCAAGCTCCACCTCCCGGGTTCACACCATTCTCCTGCCTCAGCCTCCCGAGTAGCTGGGACTACAGGCGCCCACCGCCACGCCCGGCTAATTTTTTGCATTTTTAGTAGAGACGAGGTTTCACCGTGTTAGCCAGGATGGTCTCGATCTGCTGACCTCGTGATCCGCCCGTCTCGGCCTCCCAAAGTGCTGGGATTACAGGCGTGAGCCACCGCGCCCGGCCTATTATTTTTTAATTTTTTTGTAGAGACAGAGTCTGGCTACTTTGCCCAGGGTGGTCTCAAACTTCTGGCCTCAAGTGATCCACCTTGGCCTCCAGACTGTTGGGATTACAAGTGTGAACCACTACGCCTGGTCAAGTTTTACTCTTTTATGGCCTTCTTTTGTATGACAATACCACAATGTATTTATCAACTCTCCTAAGATGAATATGAAGTTGTTTTTCACTTTTGCTATTATAACCACTACCATCCTGATGTTTATTTTTACATACTTCTGACACACGTACAAGCGTATTACCTTTGGCAGGTTACCTATGAATGAACGTTTGCACATTTTCAAATTAGTGGATAATGCCAAACGTTGTACCAATTTACATTTTCAGAATTAAATTGTATTTCACACTGAAAACATATTTATACAAAAAAAAATCCACAATGAAAAAATATGTCAAGAATCACCTGAGGCCGGGCACAGTGGCTGATTCCTGTAATCTCTGTGCTTTGGGAGGCCAAGGTGAGACAATTGCTTGAGGCCAGGAGTTCAAAATCAGCCTGCGCAACATAGTAAAATCTACCTCTACAAAACAATTAAAAATCAGTCAGGTGTAGTGGCACAGGCTTATAGTTCTAGCTACTTGAGAGACTGAGGTGGGAGGACATCTTGAGACTGGGAGTTCGAGGCTGCAATGAGCTATGATCACACCACTGCACTCCAGCCTGGG
The DNA here is from genome assembly GCF_003255815.1 of Theropithecus gelada. Taxonomy (NCBI): domain Eukaryota; kingdom Metazoa; phylum Chordata; class Mammalia; order Primates; family Cercopithecidae; genus Theropithecus; species Theropithecus gelada. The sequence goes on along the minus strand of NC_037682.1, from coordinate 68,815,694 downwards.
CAACAGAGCAAGAGCAGGATCCTGTCAAAAAAAAAGAAGGAAAGAGAGAAAGAGAGAAAGAAAAAGAAAGAAGGAAAGAAGGAAAGAAGGAAGGAAGGAAGGAAGGAAAGGAAGGAAAGGGAAGAAAGCAAGGAAGGAAGGAAGGAAGGAAAGAAGGAAGAAAGGAAGGAAGAAAAGGAAGGAAGGAAGAAGAAGGAAGGAAGGAAGGAAGGAAGGAAGGAAGGAAGGAAGGAAGGAAGGAAGGAAGGAAGGAAGGAAGGAAGGAAGGAATCGGCTGTGTGCGATGGCTCATGCCTATAATCTTAGCACTTTGGGAGGCCAAGGTAGGTGGATCGCCTGAGGTCAGGAGTTCAAGACCAGCCTGGCCAACATGGTGAAACCCCATCTCTACTAAAAATATAAAAAATAACCAGGCGTGGTGGCGGGCACCTGTAATCCCAACTACTCGGGAGGCTGAGGCAGAGAATCACTTGAACCCGGGAGGTGGAGGTTTCAGTGAGCCAAGATCGTACCACTGCAGTCCAGCCTAGGCAACAGAGCAAGACTCCATTTCAAACAAAAAAAAAAAAAAAAAAAAAGAAAGAAAGAAAGAAAAAGGAATCAAGAATCACCTGGAATTTCATCACTTAGTAAACACTGATAATATTTTGGTGTATAACTAGCCAGATATTTTTCATACATATACATGTTTTATTAAAATAGTTATAAAATACGAATCATTTTGGAGCTTTCTGTTTTTACTTAAAATGCATGATAAGCATTGAAAAATGAATGTATTAATAAATGTATTATGTACCTGCTGATGCTTATGCTTCCAGAAACATCTAATCATCACTCCCAATTCCAGACTTTGAGACTCTACTCTGATGCCATCCTGATGACCCCAGGAAGGCATTAGACCCCAGCAGTTGGACCCCAAGCCCCACCCTCCAGGCAGCGTTAGTGCTAGGGCCTGATTTTCTCATAAGGCCTGATTCTCTCATAAGACTTATTTTCTAAACTCGGAAGAAACTTGGATTACACAGAACGAAAGTCAATTTCAAGCTCCTTGAGCTAGCTAGACTTCCTGGGCCCCTTGTCTCCCTGGATTTCCCCTTGCAGACCTCTTCTGTATCCGCCACAGGCCACCTGCTGCCATGTCTCCTGCCAGTGCCCCTATGTTCTCTCCCATTTTCTCCCAATTGGAGTCTCTTCTAGTTACAGTACATCTTTGCAAAACTTGAATAAGTAAAAGCCAGTTTACATAGGACTCTGCAAAATGAATTGAACATCTATTATCGAGCAAGCTTGGTGTTGGGAATACAGAGTATTCCCAATTTTGACCTGGTAATAAATGAAATATGACAAAACACACAAAGCAAGTTAGTAAATTCACTTTCTAATAAATATTTAAGGAAACCCAGCTGTGTCTCAGGCACTATTCCGGGCAATAGAAGAGGAAAAATAGATAAATCTCAAAGGTCAAAATGGGTTTTTTTTGAGACTGAGTCTCACTCTATTGCCCAGGCTGGAGTGCAGTGGTGAGAGGTACGAGCTCAGCTCACTGCAACCTCTGCCTCCAGGTTCAAGCGATTCTTCTGCCTCAGGCTCCCAAGTAGCTGGGATTATAGGCGTGCACCACCACACCTGGCTAAGTTTTGTATTTTTAATAGAGACGAGGTTTTGCCATATTGGCCAGCTTGGTCTGGAGCTCCTGAACTCAGATAATCCACTCATTTCGACCTCCCAAAGTGCTGGGATTACAGGCATGAGACCCTGTGCCCGGCCCGGGATTACCTTTTAAAATCTTTCTAACAATCCTGTGAATTCAGTACTACTTTTAGCCCTTGTTTACAGATGATGAAACTGACACAGTGAGGTTAGGTATTTCACCCAATGGCAGCCAGATCATAAGCAGCTCACCCTAGGCTGGAATCCAGGCAGTCTGGTGCCAGAGGCCATGTTCTTCTTTGCTGTGCCAAGCTAGCTGTGTGAGCTTGGAAGAAAGGGCTGTGCTGGACAGAGAGAACTGTAGGTCTCCTTAGAGGCCAGCACTGTGTTTGGTTTTACTTTGCATCTGAAGTTTAGGCAGTGAGGTTTATGAGGTCTGCAGGGACAATGCCATCAAGGGCCTACAAGGTTTTAAGCAAGAGCTTGATGTGGGTACATATGCAGGAGGGAGGACAGATTGACTGAATTGGGAAAGACTGAAGACATGGAGCCTGTAGAAGAGACTATTACAGTGATAGGGTGAGCAGCAATAGTGATGGAGAGGAGAGGACAAATTCATAGATATTTAGAGGGTAGAATCAACATGAATTGGAGAGAGACTGTGGGGAAGGGTTGAAGGAGAAGGAAGAGGTTGGTTTCCAGCCATTCCTAACTGCTGGGAAAGCCAGAAAATTAATCTGGCTGTAGTAGATTGTTGGGGGTGGTTGGTCAGAGCAGAAGACAGAGAAAGCATTTCTGGGCAAGAGACAGACTGCAAGGGCTTGAAAGGGCAAGAGAAAAACAGGCAGAATGAGACATTGAGAGTGGCTGAACTTGTGTACACACATGAGGGAGGAGTGAGGACAAATATCAGGGACTAAAGATGGAAAGGCTGGGGCCCAATGTGCTGTGATAATGCATTTGGGGTTTATCTTAGTGTTCAAGAAAAGGAATAACGTTTAAATCCATATGTTAGAATAAATAAGTTTTTGATTTGAGGATTTTTTTTGTAGTAGGGCAAGGTAAGGAGGAGGCGGGAGATCAGGAAAATCAATTAGAAGGCTGTGGCAAATAATCTTGGCAAAGGATAGGACAGTCAGATTAAACTGCATCACAGATCCTGGACAGTCCTTGCGCTAGCTTTCCAGGAGAGAACTTCAGAGTTCCTTGCTTGGTGGAAGATTGAGAAGAGCTGAAGTTTACCAAGTCAGCTCCTGAGCCCAAAATACGCCACATCCTGGGAGGTAAGTCACCACACATATGAACAGAATCAACAGCCTTTTTCCACCTGGAAAGTTGTTACAAAATAAATTTCAAGAAGTAGAGTATTAACTGAATAGCTCTAATTTGATTGTTTTGTTTTGAATGAGGTTCTGGAAACATTAACAATTTAAAAAGTACCCTAAAGACACTTGCCCCATAAACAGGAATTCCTTCCTTTCAACATTGCCTATAAGCCAAGCCCTCTCTTTTCTTTAACTCATAATTTCTATCTGTACATAGGTGGATGCCTGATTTTCTTGTATCTACCCTAGCACAGTTGCCGTCTAGAGACTGACCCAAATGTCTATCTCTAACCCAGATCAGTCTCCACAGCTTTGGCTCTTCAATCAGTTAGGATCATGTTTTGCTGCAGGTGACAGAAAATTAGATCCAGTGCCTTAACCAAAGAAGAGTTTATTTTTCTCAGGCAGTAGACAGTCCAGGGCCCTGCCAGCTCCACAGTGCCAGAATCCTTCTTCTTGCTCTGCCCACTTAGGGTATGGTCTTCATCCTCATGGTCACAAGATGGCTGCTTCTTGTCTAAGAAACCCAGCTCTGTTTAGGTAGGACAAAGGAAGAGGGGCAAAGGTAAAAAGCAAATGCCAGCCAGGGCTGTCCATTGCTATCACAAAAACAATAGCCAGGCCAGGCATGGTGGCTCACACCTGTAATCCCAGTACTTTGGGAGGCTGAGGCAGGAGGATCACTTGAGTGCAGGAGTTCAAGACCAGCCTGGGTAACACAGTGAGACCCTGTCTCTGTAAGAAAGATAGGAAAGAAAGAAAGAGAGAAAGAGAGAAAGAGAGAGAGAGAGAGAGAGAGGGAGGGAGGGAGGGAGCGAGGGAGGGAGGATGGAAGGAAGGAAGGAAGGAAAGAAAGAAGAGAAGAGAAGAGAAGGAAGGGAAAGGAAGGGAAGAAAGGAAAGAAAGAAAGAAGAGAGGGAGGGAGGGAGGGAGAGAGGGAGGGAGTGAAGGGAAGGAAACAGCCTCTTCAAAACCTACACCCATTGATATCCACTTAGAACTCTTTGGTCGGAACAGGGGTCTCACAACCAACCACAAATAGTCTGGGAAGACTGGCAAGAGAGTCTAGCAGAGTGGATGTTTTAGCTGGGCACCACACTGTCCAAACAAAATTGGCTTCTGTTAGGAAAAAAGTAGGGGGACAGGATATTCAGTGACCAACTGATAGGATCTCCCATAGACCAGCATTTCCGACTATCTTCTGGACAGTTCTCCTTGGATATTTCTTTTTTTTTTTTTTTTTTTTTTGAGACAGAGTCTCATTCTGTCGCCCAAGCTGGAGTGCAACAGCATGATCTCGGTTCACTGCAAACTCTGCCTCCCAGGTTCAAGTGATTCTCCTGCCTCAGCCTCCTGAGTAGCTGGGATTATAGGCACCTGCCATCATGCCCAGCTAATTTATATATTTTTGTAGAGACGTGTTTTCTTTTCTGTTTTTCTTTCTTTCTTTTTTTTTTCTTGACAGAGTCTCACTCTGTCTCCCAGGCTGGAGTGCAATGGCGTGATCTCGGCTCACTGCAACCTCCGCCTCCCGGGTTCAAGTAATTCTCCTCCCTCTGCCTCCCTAGTAGCTGGGATTACGGGCACCCACCACCACACTCAGCTAATTTTTTTTGTATTTTTAGTAGAAATGAGGTTTTACCATGTTGGCCAGGCTGGTCTTGAACTCCTGACCTCAGGTGATCTGCCCACCTCGGCCTCCCCAAGTGCTGGGATTACAGGCGTGAGCCAGGGCGCCTGGCCGGATATTTCATAAGGATCTCAGATTTGTTATGTTCTAAAGTTATCTCATTTTCCCTCCACACTGGCTTCTCTTCCACTGTTTTTGTTTGTTTGTTGTTGTTTTGTTTATTTCATAGTGAAATTCACAACCATTGACCCAGTTTGTTAAAGAATGAAGCCTTGACTGGTGTGGTGGCTTATACCTGTAACCCCAGCACTCTGGAAGGCTGAGGAGAGCAGATCGCTTGAGCCCAAGAATTCAAGACCAGCCTGGGCAACATGGTGAAACCCTGTCTCTACAAAAAATACAAAAATTAGCCAGGTGTGGTGTCATGAGCCTATAGTCCTAGCTACTCAAGAGGCTGAGGCGGGAGGATCATTTGAGCTCAGGAGGTTGAGGCTGCAGTGAGCTGTTGGCAACAGGGCAAGACCCTGTCTCAAAAAAAAAAAGAAAGAAGCCTTGACACCTCCCTATCTCCATGCAGCCTTATCCAGTGATCAGACCCTATGGATTCTTCTATCTGTCCATTTTCCTCTCTCCCCTACTACCATTATCTCTGTCCAAGTCATCATTGCCTGTGCCCTGATAGCCCTGAGGAAAGTCTTGCCCTGCTCCAATCCCACAACCTATTATTCTTTATACTGTGGCTGCCAGAGGGCTCTATCAATGTCCTCTTCCAAACAACAAAATAACTTTCAGTGATTTTCCACAACCTATGGGATAAAGTACAGACTCCCTGATATGACCAGCAAGGCTCTTCGTGACCTAGTTCCTACCCATCTCTCAAGCCTTGTTGTTGCATTCCTAAAATACTTTCTGTTCCCTAAAAGAACCCCTTCTCTCACTCCTGGGCTTTTGTGAACATTTTCCCTTCAGCTTGAATCTCCGCTTCCCTTTCTGCCACTTTAGCTAACTGTTGTTTAATCTTTCAAGTCTCAGCTCAAACCAGGCTTTCTCCAGAAATTCCTGTAGATCGTAATATCACTCTGCATTGTAATCATCTGTCTACTTGTCTTCCCCACCAGCAAGATCCGCGGCTCTCAAACTTAAGAGAATATCACAATAGCTGCTTGTTATGTTTCAGCCGAGACCTAAAGAATCAGAATCTTGGCCGGGCACAGTGGCTCATGCCTGTAATTCCAGCACTTTGGGAGGCCAAGGTGGGTGGATAACTTGAGGTCAGGAGTTCAAGACCAGCCTAACATCAACATGGTGAAAGCCCATCTCTATTAATTACAAAAAATTAGCCAAGTGTGGTAATGCATGCCTGTAATCCCAGCTACTTAGGAGGCTGAGGCAGAAGAATTGCTTGAACATGGGAGGCGAAGGTTGCAGTGAGCCGAGATTGCATCATTGCACTCCAGCCTGGGCAACAAGAGCAAAAACTCTGTCTCAAAAAAAAAAAAAAAAAAAAAGAATCTGAATCTCTGGGGCCCTAGATCTGCAAGCTTGGGTCATTGTGAGGCGGGAACCACATCTTGAGAAACTAAGGCAGACTCCAGGCAGCCTCAGGGCAAGGAAAGTGTCTTGACTCTCAGTGTGTCTCTAGTGCCCAGCACAGGGCAAGGCATAGAGTGAGCCATCTGTGTAACTCCAAATCCTTTCTCTTTCTACTACCTGTAGGATAAAGTCCAAACTCCCTTACACGACAGATAAAGCTCTTTGTGACCCAGTTCCTGCCCACCTCTCAGGCCTTGTTGCTGCGTATGTGAATGAGGTAGAATGGTGTCATCCACTTAAAAGAGTGATTACTAGTTATAGGGTACACAGACTTTGATGTCAGATAGGTAAAGCAATCAATTAATCAATCAATCTTTGGTGATTCTCTATTGCTCATGGGATCAATTCCAAACACCCTGACAGATCTTGGATTTGAAGCCAGCAATGCCTCTTATTATTTCTGTGAACTTGAGTTATTTTCCTATACTGTATATGCCTTGGCTCCTTCACCTGAAAAACTAGGCTAATACTTACATTAATCTCATAACGGTACTATTAGAAGTAAATGAGATACTGAGTTTAAGGCACTTAGGGCAATGCCTTGGAACATAGCAAAAACTCAATACGAATTGACCATATACCACCACCACCACCACCACCACCACCACCACCACCACCACCACTACTACTATTTATGAAGTGCCTGTTTAATTCCAGCCAGGAATTTAAAATTTTTATTTTATTTTTTTTAGAGACAGAGTCTCTCTATGTTGCCAAGATGGAATCTGAACTCCTGGGCTCAAGCAATCCTCTCTCCTCAGCCCCAAGTTGACTGAGGCTACAGGTATGCACCACTGCACCTGCTAGCCAGACATTTAAGTAAATATAGATAGATAGATAGATAGATAGATAGATAGATAGATAGATAGATAGATNTTTAAGTAAAGATAGATAGATAGATAGATAGATAGATAGATAGATAGATAGATAGATGGATGGAGTTTCTCTCTTGTTGCCCAGGCTGGAGTGCAACGGCATGATCTTGGCTCACTGCAACATCCACCTCCCAGGTTCAAGCAGTTCTCCTACCTCAGCCTCCCGAGTAGCTGGGAGTACAGGCACCCACCACCACGCCTGGGTAATTCTTGTATTTTTAGTAGAGAAAGGATTTCACCATGTTGGCCAGGCTGGTCGCTAACTCCTGACCTCTGATGATTCATCCACCTTGGCCTCCCAAAGTGCTGAGATTACAGGCGTGAGCCACCACGCCTGGCATGTTTTGTTTTTTTTTTTTTTTTGAGACAGAGTCTGGCTCTGTCGCCCAGGCTGGAATGCAGTGGTGTGATCACAGCTCACTGCAACCTCCCTTTCCTACATTCAAATGATCCTCCCATCTCAGCCTCTCAAGTAGCTGGGACTACAGGCACACACCACCACACCTGGCTAATTTTTGTATTTTTTGTAGATATGGAGTTTTGCCATGTTGCCCAGGCTGGTCTCAATATTTTAGGCTCAGGCAATCTGCCTGCCTGGGCCTCACCAAGTGCTGGGATTACAGGAGTGAGCCACCACACCCGGGAGTAAGCATTTTTATATGCATTACTTTATTTAATTATCCCAGTCACTTAGCAAGATAAATATCACTATCCTCATTTTATAGATAAGAAAACTGGGTCAATTGAACAATTTGTCTGTCCCATGGACTCTACTGAAAAACTTGTCTCTGGATATTTGTAATAAAACATGCTAAAACCCTAAGTCAAAACATGATACTAGTTAACAGGAAATTGTTCTTCTGATATATACAGCAAGAGGGAATTGAAAGGATTATTTCCAAATTGATTGTGCCACATAAATTTGGTTACATGAGTCCAGCATATAAAGACAAACTCCTCTTATGACCTTGCACTTTATTTTACAATTTGTTCCAATAGAGCTCGATGTTTTGTGTATGAATACCAACAGGTGACACAAAACACAAGTTGGGATCATTGTGAGTAACCTGAGTATGTTGGAAACCAAGGAGGTGCTGAATATTATTATACGAAGCTTATGAATTGAAGTGAATGGTAGAACCAGGCCAAACCGCACATTGCAAAACAGGCACAAAGTTTGGGCCAAACGTGGCCAGGAATTTCCAAATAACACATAGCTGATTGATAGGTAGTATCTACAATATCCCAAACCCACATTTTCCTCTCCAGAGCATCTCCCTGATGAAACTTGATGTTGTGACTAAAACAGAACCTGTTGATTTGCAGGTAATAACCCAGAACACCAAGCTGTTAGTGTATGCAGTTCAAAGTAATGCTTGCATACTTGGAGACAGAATTGTAGATATTGACCATAGTATGTGTTACTGGTGTAGGGTGTCCAGGTTCTTGGTGTTTTGAACAAAGAATTGGACAAAACACACAAACAAAACAAGGGAAGAATGAAGCAACGAAAGCAGAGATTTATTGAAAATCAAAGTACACTCCACAGGGTGGGAGTGGCCTGAGCAATGGGGCTCAAGAGCCCCATTACAGAATGTTCTGGGGTTTAAATACTATCTAGAGGTTTCCCATTGGTTACTTAGTGTACACTCTATGTAAATGAAGAAGTGACCTGCAATTAGTCTGTCTGGTTTAGGAAAGCAACCAATCAGAGGCTGAAGTTACAAAGTTACACTCCTATGCAAACCTCTGATTGCTTTCTGCAATCTGCAACCAATCAGAGATACTTTAAATTTTCCATCTGCCATGTAGAAAAAGGGCAGCAGGGAGCAGGGGTGGGGGGGGGGGGGGGGGGGGGGGGGGGGGAGGGGGGGGGGGGGGGGGGTGGTTTGCCAAGGAAGTAGCCTGTAGTCCTTTGGTTACTTAGGTGTGGAAAGTTGGGGTTTTCCTTTTGATTTAGTTCTAGGAAGTTAGTGTGAATCAGCCTTAAGATCCCTGCCCAGACCGTATTCTCCTGCCTCATTTTTCCTGAGAGATGTGATCCCCATAAGTCTTTATGGGAGGCAGAGGGACCAATGGTCTTTCTTCTGTAATTGCCTCTTGCTGATTGGGGTGTAGTCCTTACATATTGGGAATCATGAAATCATGGAACTTTCACCCTCCTTTGTCTAGTGGAAACAGGGTAGCTTCTTCAGGGGGTGGTGTCTTCACCTGGAAATGGCTGGAACACTTGTCGCATGATCATCTGAAGTTGGATGGTCTCTAGGAGAGAGGAAATTAATTTGGTTAAAAGATTTAATGGGAACTTCAGTGGGTGGATACTTATGCTGTCAGGAATGTTTGTTATAGAGATTTTCAAGAGAGAGAGGAAAAAAACTGATCTGTTCTAGGATCTCTATGTTTCCTTAAAGTCTTAGCACAAGCAACTCCATTTTGGTTTGGTTTGGTTTGGTCTTTTGGGGCCTAGTGCATGAGCTCAGTCCAAGACAATGGCCTCCCATAATTTCGTTTTTAAAAAATTCCCACCTTTGCCTGGGCACGGTGGCTCACGCCTGTAGTACCAGCACTTTGGCAGGCCGAGGGGAGCAGATCACAAGGTCAGGAGACTGAGACCATCCTGGCTAACACGGTGAAACCCCGTCTCTACTAAAAATACAAAAAAATTAGCCAGGTGTGGTGGCAGGTGCCTGTAGTCCCAGTTACTCGGGAGGCTGTGGCAGGAGAATGGTGTGAACCCGGGAGGTGGAGCTTGCAGTGAGCCGAGATCACATCACTGCACTCCAGCCTGGGGTGACAGTGCAATACTCTGTCTCAAAAAAAAAAAAAAATCCCGCTGTTTGGTCAGGTTCTCACTTAGGTGAGAGTGTGACCAAAACTTAGGGCCTTAGCACCACTCTCAGTTACCATCATTTTGGGTTTCTGGTCTCAGCATATCATTCACAGATTATGGTGTCCTCATGGTTGCACATTTCTTTCAGCTCTTGTTATTCCAGTTGAAGAGAGACCTTCTGACATTCTAGAGATAGATGTCTACATGCAAACATTTAAAACGTTTGAGAGAATACAGTGCACCAAGGAGACTATTATCATGACTATTGGGAGGATAATACCAACAGTTTGGAGAATACTCCTTACCCAGGGTCCCCATAAACCAAACCTCCTGAAATTAAATAGATTGAAGAATGAGCTAAACAGTCTACTTAAAACTAAGCAATCTCTTCGTTAATTCCCTGCAACTAAATCTCTATAATCTTCATTTAATGTATTTCTCCATAGGCCAGGAGTGCCAGTGGTTGCACAGATATTTCTCTGTTCATTGGTTCATCCAATTCTTCTTTCTTTCTTTCTTTTCTTTTCTTTCTTTTTTTTTTTTTTTTGTTGTTGTTGTTGTCATTGAGATGGAGTCTGGCTCTGTTGCCTGGGCTGGAGTGCAGTGGCATGATCTTGGCTCACTGCAACATCTGTCTCCTGGGTTCAAGTGATTCTCCCACCTCAGCCTCCCAAGTAGCTAGGACTACAGGCACGCACCACCATGCCCAGCTAATTTTTTTGTACTTTAGAAGAGATGGGGTTTCACCATGTTTCCCAGGCTGGTCTTGAACTCCTGAGCTCAGGCAATCTGCCCACCTTGGCCTCCCAAAGTGCTGGGCTTACAGGCATGAGCCACCGTACCTAGCTGTTCAGCCAATTTTTTTTTTTTTTTTTTTTTAAATGAGATGGACTCTTGCTCTGTCACCCAGGCTGGAGTGCAGTGGCGCAATCTCTGCTCACTGCAACCTCTGCCTCCTGGTTCCAAGTGATTCTCTGCCTTAGCCTCCCAAGTAGCTGGAATTACAGGCATGCACCACCACACCCAGCTAATTTTTGTATTTTTAGTAGAGACAGGGTTTCACCATGTTGGCCAGGCTGGTCTTGAACTTTTGGTCTTATGTGATCTGCCCACCTCAGCCTCCCAAACTGATGAGATTACAGGTGTGAGCCACTGTGCCTGGCCTGTTTAGCCAATTCTATCAAAACTGTCACAAAATAATTTAAAGTCTGTTGTGTAACTATAGCCTTTACAGTAGACGTTCTCAGAAGATCCAGTCCTTGGGTTCTAGATTGTGAAGGGGTTAATTGTCCTTACTGAACCATAGAAAGCTTTTTTTACCTGGTGAAAATACACTGTATCATAATAATCTACTGTTACAACATCAGCCCTCTTGCATAGGAAAGCTTTTATACAACCAGAAAACATGCATTGAACATTACAATGTAATGAAATCCCTTTGTAAATGTTTAAATGGCCCCTCAGATAGCCAAATGTACCTGAAGCTTTGATTGCCTTCCTAGGAATATGAATTGGGCAATTCAAACATTGCTTATAAAATATTTCAGCAATTTATAAGTCAGCACACCAATGTATATTTAACTTGGATCATTTTATCTTTTCCATGATGAGTCATGGAATGCAGAACCTTTAATAACAAAAGCTTTAGGGACTCAAGAAGGACAAGGTGGCTGTCCTGGTTCTGCATAAGTCCATGCTTAACATTGGCTTTGTATCCTCTTGTTTAACCAGTTATTTCTCCAATTTAGGTGCATAGCACTGATAGCTCAGGGGTTATCATAGGTAATTTGACATAGACCATGGAGTTCAAATGACTTTTAGTTAAAAGCACTATTGACAAGACGTATACTCAGACCTATTAGAATTTTAGAAAGTCCATACAATTTTGGAACATATATTAATATCATTCACCAAAATATAATCTGAAGAAGATTAAACATTTTTTATTTTGACAATGCTTCCCATGTAACTAAACGTGTGATTTTGAAGCTGAAATTAGACTTTGGGAAGCCTACTAAATATGTTAAAGGTTTACAAAAATTTATATTCCATGCCTTCTTATAATCTTTTACCATTCATTTAATCAGTTTACACAGAGAAAAAGAGGCCAGAGACTGACTGTTAAGAAATTCTTACCATTTTGCTGGCATGCCAGGCGTCTGGGTTCTCTTTCCCTGAGCAGCCTTAGCAACCCTGCTTGACTGTATGCAAACAAACACATTCCCGTGAATTAAGAATATCCACAAATAGTTTACAAGTTTTGGAGAAATTAGGCAGAGAGAGAGAAATATGACTTAAATGCTATTTATGAAAGTTAAACAACATTTTGTAAATGCTGTTAATGAAAGTATACACTTAATATATCAGGAAGCCTAATATCCAAAAAGTTAGTTTAAGGTGAAAAAGCTGGTGTGCATCATCAATTCCTACAGATGCAACAAAGGTAGCCTAGGAATTCTAGATAAATTCAATCAATGATGACTTGCTAGAAACACATAGGAAACAAAATAACTATCGACACAATCAAATAAAAGCCTTCCATTAGAAACTTCAAAAAATCATGGTTATATATATATGCGTACATGAGCAAAGCCCAGAGGAGAATAAACAGCAAACAAGTGAAAATTAGAAGCAAAAGCAAATGAACAGGAAACCAATCCTAAATTTTTCCTATTCAATCTACCCTGGAGGCTATGGTGTTACCTAGGGCCCCCAAAAACCCATGTGATGAATATTTTATTCTTGATACACAATTCAATATCCTTAAGTTCACCAATATAATCATACATCCTGTGCAATCAAGAAATTCACTTTAGGCGCATGACCAATAGGTACTCCAGTGCCAGCACTATCCTATCCATGCAAAACAGTAAACATAGTGTGAAGCAAAGCAAGCATGTGTGTGAAATGTGGCTCCACACTAAATCCACCTTCATGCTTAACTGTATTAAAAAAGATTGCCAAACTGCTGATGCATTTTTACAATATGTCAAATAGGAATTTAATCAAGACTAAGAGCTTTAACTACAAAAACGTTAATTTGGCTGGTTGTGATGGCTCACACCTGCAATCCTAGCACTTTGGGAGGCCGAGGTGGGTGGATCACCTGAGGTCAGGAGTTTGAGACCTGGCCAACATGGCGAAAACCCATCTCTACTAAAATTATTTTTAAAAAACTAGCAGGGTGTGGTGGCACACCTGTAGTCTTAGCTACTGGAGAGGCTGAGGCAGGAGAATCACTTGAACCTGAGAGGTGGAGTTTGCAGTGAACCGAGATCACACCACTGCACTCCAGCCTGCGCAATAGAGGGAGATTCTGCCTGAAAAGAAAAAAAAAAGTTAATTGGCCAAATGTCTCCAATTCTCTACCAGGTTTTGAAGGATATTTTATTACCTAAACTTTTCTACATCCTTCTCCCCTATTTACTGGTTCCTTACTACAGTGTTTCATAGATAACCTTTTCAAATCTGTAATTTGAACCAACTTTTAGTAACTTCTGAATTACATAAAATTATTCTTTTTCTCACCAATAGCACAACCCTTTGGCACATTTTGTAAATAGAAATATGTGTTAACTAGAATTCTTATCCTTGGTAACCTAAAATTTTAGTGAAACCCTGAAAAACAAGAAATCCTGAACTATCAAATATGGGCATTTATAGATAAGAACAATTCCACCATTTTTAGAAACATATTTCCCCATATCAAAACCCTTTCTTTTTTTTTTTGAGACGGAGTCTCGCTCTGTCACCCAGGCTGGAGTGCAGTGGCGCGATCTCGGCTCACTGCAAGCTCCGCCTCCCGGGTTTACGCCATTCTCCTGCCTCAGCCTCCCAAGTAGCTGGGACTACAGGCGCCCACCACTACGTCTGGCTAATTTTTTTTTTGTATTTTAGTAGAGACGGGATTTCACCGTGTTAGCCAGGATGGCCTCCATCTCCTGACCTCGTGATCCGCCCGTCTCGGCCTCCCAAAGTGCTGGGATTACAGGCTTGAGCCACCGCGCCCAGCCTCAAAACCCTTTCTTAATTGGAAATGACCCAGATATTCCATGAGTATCAAAAATAATCTTAAGATTTTAATTTACACAAAAAGTTTACCTAAAACATTTATCCTATTTTTATGTACTCAATTCTTTCATTTTTAACAGTTTATCTAGATTACTTCTGTAAACTGAGATATTAGACACTATCATTTAAAGTTAGTTATTTCCTTGCTGACCATGTTTTTAATCACCAGTGAACATCAAGTGCTAACCTAAACCTAAGTAAGAGTCTCAGAGTTAAATATATAGGTGTTTTTGCAAATAGCTCAGAAGATTTAGCTAACATTAAATTTCTCTCATTTGTCAAAAAATGAAAAAGGCACACAAACCAAGATCATTTTGTTGTGGCTGGGTTCATCGTTTTACAACCCTCTATGTCAAAACCTGACACCTCAAAATATCTAGCAGAGACAAATATAAAATCCAGACAAGGCTGGGTGCGATGGCTTATGCCTGTAATCCCAGCACTTTGGGAGGCCAAGGCAGGTGGATCACTTGAGGTCAGGAGTTCGAGATCTGCCTGGCCAACACGGTGAAACTCTGTCTCTACTAAAAATACAAAAATTAGCTGGGAATGGTGGCACATGCCCGTAATCCCAGCTACGTAGGAGGCTGAGGCATGAGAATTGCTTGAACCTGGGAGGCGGAGTTTGTAGTGAGCAGAGATCAGGCCACTGCACTGCATTCCAGCCTGGGTTATAAGACCAAGACTCTGTCTCAAAAATAAATAAATAAAATTTTAAAAAATAAAATAAAATTCAGACAAATATGTATGCTGACAATTCTGATGGCATGTCCATTTTTATTTTACCAATTGTTTTAAAGCTAGCTTGTTTAGTAAAGTTATACTTAAGTCATGTGAACTTGAAAATTGCTTAGACTTACTTGCTTAATTTATGAGCGCTTTTTTACTTATAAGCCAATTTGGTAGACACAAAATATAACCACAAGCGTACATACGAATAAACACATCTCAACATGTATACACACACACAAATGAAGATCCAATAGCTTGGAATCCTTGCCATGAGATAGCAATACAAGCTCGCCGGTTTTACTTTGTTTGCCCCAGTAGGTAATCCAATGAAGGCTGTGATCCAAAATTTTGGGAAAAGCAGTTTTCATGGCAGTTTGATTTTTACAGACCAAACCTCCGCAGATTTCAATGAACACTGGGACCACCTAGTACCAAAAGAGAATATGACATACTTACCAGGCCTGACCCTGCTTAGAACAGTAGCACCAAAGTCTGGATACACGCAATGCATCCCACTTTCCCTTTCACCAGCAAACTCCAGATTTCAAACAATATTGGGGTCAAACACTATTGCAAAAGTTCCCATTGTCATCTGTGATAGAAAATTCTAAGGAGGGCTTAATACTAGGCCTCAGAACCTCTGCCAAGGGCATCCCCGTTGGAGAGGTTGAGAACCAGAGGATCTCCTGGAATGTCCCCCTTTGGGGTCCAATCTTAGAGTGTCAGACGTCTCTGACCTTAGGTGGGCACTGGTGCCACTTGCAAGTTTTCCCACCAGAGGCGATGGCCCACTGTGAGTTTTCCTTCTGTCCCTGGATGAAGGCCTCAACATCTAGCATCTTTATAATTTGATTAGGCCACGTTTTCCCATGCTTCCCGTTCCACTAGAGTGATAGCCATGAACCTTTGTGATAGGAGACTGGAGCCTGGGTGGGTTTCTTTTGTCCTTAGCCAGTTGAGTAGGGGAAGGGAAGAATTTAGCATAAGAAAACAAGGTTTAAGTCAACTGAAAAGCATGTGAGTTTGCCCCAGAGGAGCTGTCCACCACATGTAAGGATCAGGGACCACAACCAGCAAACACAGAAAAGAGTCCCTCTCCTTTCCGGGCAGGGCAACTATCCCCATTCACTTCTTGGCCTTCAGGCAACACTGGAGAGTGGCCCCAGCTAGTTGTCCCCAATTTCCAAGGAGCTACTAGGAAATAGCTGCTGAAAGACTGAAAAATAAAGGAAAAAAAAAAAAAGAAGAAGAAAAAGATCCAGGTCCTTTAAGCGAACCAGGAGGTGGCAGTTAGGCATCTCCACATGGAAACCCCTCAGTTTCACTGGCCACAGCCAGAAACCTGCAGTTGCCTCCATGTTTAGACGCTGCCCACCAAGGGTCCTGAGTTGGAAAGGAAAAGAGAGTGAGAGGTTCCCCTGTATAGAGCAGAAAGGAAAGGGAAAAGCAGAAAAGTAAATCCCAAACTTTGGGCTTACCTCCTGGCTGGCTCACCAAAATATGTTACTGGTAGAGGGTGTACAGGCAACAAGGCGAGACTCCATATGAAGAAAAAAAAAAAAAGTTTATCTCAGCATTTTCATAGTATCAAAAGCTTGTAAACCACCTGAACTCCATCAGTACCATCAGATCTATATTCGTGGATATGAAAAGATGAAATATGGCATAAGATACTGATAAGCATAAAAATCAGGTTATAAAACAGCATGCTCAGTATGATCTCATTTTTAAGTGTGTGCATGTATGTGTAGAAAAAAATACTTTACATGAGTATCCATATAAAGTAAGGTTAGCAATGATTTTTATTACTGACTGTATTTGCTAAATGTTTTACAACATTTTGTTTTTAAGAGCTACATTAACAAAAAATAACTGCACAGGTTTAAAAATTCACCAAGTTCAAAAGAATGCTTAAAATAAGTTGTCTTCTTACCCCATCCTTAGCCCTCTTCCCCAGAGGAGAACGTTTATTGATTTATTTATTTAATTTTTTTACTGCTCCTTGTAGAGCAGGGCTACCCCATAGGCAGTAGCTTCCCCAGAGGAGGACTTTTATATTCAGAACCATTTATCATAATCAGAAACAAAAGGACATTTGCATTTTGATATATAAATGAACAAAATATTTGTTTTCTGGGTTTGTATCTCCCATTAACAGATTGTGGAGATTCTTAGGGCAAAGAAAGAACTCAGCTTTGGAATGAATCAGGGTTTTGAACCATAGCTCTGCCATTAAGTGTGGTCTTGAGCAAGTCATCAAGTCTAATTATCAGTTTTCTCTTCTTTAAAATAGAGGTAATCACCCATCTCGTATTCCATTGTAAAGATTAGAGGAGATAAAGTGTGATGAAATACTAAGTGCGTAAAGCACTTAGCATTGTTGTGCACATATAAATGCTTGATAAATGCCAACTGTCGTCTTTGTAGTAACTATTACTGCTGTGTGGCACATGAGCTGGTGCTTTTTCTTCGGAAACGTTTGTTAGACTACTGGACTGGAATAAACAATTCATTCCTTTGGTAGGGAGTAATTTCTGAGATGAAAAGCAGGTATTAAAGAATTTCCTTGAAGGCAATATGGGCTTCAAGGAATCACATTCCTTCGTAGGTGAGTGGCTGGGGAGTGGGTGATAGGTTTCAGTATGGGAGAAGGTTGAGATAATGCTCTGTAGCTAATGCAGGCCCCATGAGGCTGTGGACAAACCCAGACACATAAACGCTCAGAAGTCTTGGGAAAAGCAAGCCACTAACCAAGCAGAGGAAGATAAAGAGCTGGACCCAGGAGTCAGAAAATTAATATGCATTCATCCTTCGTGCTGATTGCAGTGTCTTCTGTAGGCGAGCAATCCCCCGCATGCACAGACTGAACTAATACTTTGGTTTAGAGCACAGTGTTTAGATCTCTTGGATTATCATCACAGGGATTGGAGGCGGGTGAAAGCAAAGCAGGGCCAGATAAGAGGCTAACACTTACTGAGCCTTGACTATATGTGAGACAATGTATATACTTCTTTTTTCATTCAATCTTCATAATTTTTTGAGGTAGGTATTCTGCCCCACTTGCAGATGAAGCACTCAGGACTAGGGAAATTAGTGACTTGATGAAGGTTGCACTGTGTGATGGAGCTAGAACTCAAACTGAAAGGCTGATTTACCCCAAGCTGGCACCCATTCCCACTACAATGTGTTGCCTGCCAAACTCCATTGCCTTGAGTAAGGCTTCATGGAAGCAGTGGCTTAATGGAGAAGAAAGTCAAGGCCTATGAAATAAGAAAAGTTGAATTTAATTCTTTCTGTGTGGACTAGGGGGAATCCCTTGTCTCTAGGTCTTGGTTTTCTAATCTGTAAAATGGGGACCATGATACCTGTAGCACTGGATGCTGAGGCAGATCAAATAGGTCTGAAAGTGCTTACACTTGCTTAAACTTCAGAAAAGCTATGTAAATGTTCATGGTGGTTGTTAGGAAATGGTAGAATTTTAGGATGTCTCTGAACAGGACTGTGCCCAGGAAGGTACCAGATCAGGGTTGGCTCTCTGCTTGAGCCTGGAGACATGAGATGGAGGGAGTGGTCTGACTCACCTGGCGCAGGAGGGCTTTGCACTGTATTTGGTACTTTAAAGCAGATTAGTAAACATTAACTGAAATTAATTCAGGCACCACACAAAAAGTGGTTTGGGTAAGAATTGATCCTTTCATTAAATATTTGTTAACTCAGTCTGTGCAGGATTCTGACTGAGCAGGGCCCTGGAGAGATCTGGAAAAATGAAACAGGTCCTTTAACATGAGACGGAGCGTGCTAAATACACTCTAGAGGTTCTCTGGAACTGCAGTGGAAATGGAGATGAACGGCACAGACCCTTGCTCAAAGAGCTTCCACCTGGGGGAGGGATACACTGCAAGCTGGGTAGAGTAATCAGAATCATCACAGAGGCAGAGCGGAGCTGTGGGTGGTCAGAGTTTGGGGACAAGAGACTGAGTGATAGGGAAGACGGAAAACATTGGGCAGGAGATTAAGGCTCTTTGTTCTAACTCTGAATGGGCAGCATCAATTTGAAATGGAATCGTGGTGGGTTTTAGGGATCGAGAGGAAGGGAACAGGGAAGGATAAGGTTGGAAGGGAGAGACTGGCGGGATATTGTTAGAAAGGGGATGGGGAAAGGGGGATTGGAATTGTCCAGAGAGGAGCTCTTTGCTTAGAGAATGGGTCAGTGGGTAGGCTTCCCTTCTGAAAGACAACTTCATGACATGGGGAGGTTTAATGTATCAAAGTATTTCCCTTCTTATTAGACTCTTGTCTTTAGTCATTTAATTTTTCTTAATCTCAATTACTTCATCTCTAAAATGAAGCTGATTATACATACTTCATATGGTTGTTGTAAGGAATGAAATAAATCAATATCATAGCATGAGTGCCCTAAGACACATATATAAGAATGTTCCTGGCTGGGCACAGTGGCTCATGGCTATAATCTCAGCATTTTGGAGGCTGAGGTGGGAAGATTACTTGAGACTAGCCTGGGCAACACAGGGAGATCCCCATCTCTACAGAATATTTTTTAAAAATTAGCTGAGCGTGGGGGCATGCACCTGTGGTCCCAGCTACTCGGGAGGCTGTGGTGGGAAGATTGTTTGAGCCCAGGAGATACAGTCTGCAGTGAGCCATGATCATGCCACTGCACTCCAGCCTGGGCAACAGAGCAAGACTCTGTCTCAAAAAAAAAAAAAAAGAAAAAAGAAAAAATGTTCCTAGCCATGCTGTGTGCAATGCTGGAACCCTGGAGCCATTTAAGTGTCCCATCACTCAATGGATAGATTGTAATGTATCCATAAAACACAATACTATGCAGCCAAGAAAATTAATGAATGAAAACTCTAGGCATCAACAAGAATGAGTCTCAGGAACATAATGTTGAATGAAAAAAGTGAGGCTCACTCCTGTAATCCCAGCACTTTGGGAGGCCGAGGCACTGGAATCACTTGAGCCCAGATTAAAGTAATTTATATAATATACTTTTTAAAAAAAATTAAAAAGTGAGTCACAGAAAAATACATACACTCTACTTCCTTTAACCTAAAGGAAACATGAAAAACTAAAAAAAGCACTTTGAGCATAAAAATATGTGGTAAAACTATGAAGAAGAGCAAGGGAATAAAACACAGAATATTCAGAAGAATGGTTATCTCTGGGATGAGAAGGAAGGTGATAGGGTGGGGCGTTCCTCAGGGCAGAACACTGAGGAGGTTCCAAAGGTAACAGTGATGTTCACTTTAAAAAACTGGTTTTGGGTGCATGCGTATTGTTGTATCATTCTTTATACTTTGTACCTACTTTGTAAGTATTTTTACCTACTTAATTTTATTACAACAATTTGAAAAACCTATCCCATCTAATATCAACTGCTGTGAACTATATAATAGTTGAAAAAGACAAGCAAAACTAGAGAATTAACTTTGAATGACTTGACTTTTGGTGAATTCGCTTCTAACATATTAACCATTCAGCAAAGTGATGGTTTGAGGAATTCTTCGTTTGGGCAGCTGACTCTCCGTGATTTACTTGTCAGAAAAATTGACCTAGAGTCTGGTGTTCAGTAAGATCAGGGCTATTAGAAGGAAGAAAGAGTGGACAGGCCTGGAGCAAGGATTGTAACTCCACCCGGAAGAGGAAGGGAGGTTTGTTGGAGATCTGTGTTGAGTCCCAAAGAATGAGTAAGCACCAACCAGGGGTGTATCTGTGTGTGTTCTGTCATATATATGTATATATGTGAGTATATCCGCATGCTATTGGGTGTGTATTGATTCAGAATTGTTTTATCCTTCTGTTGATTTGAACATTTTATCATACGTAGCAACCCTCTTTAATTCTGTAATGCTCTATCCTTACAATCTCTTTTGTCTAATATTAAAATAACTACTACACCAGCATTCTTTTGCTTGATATTTGCCAGGTATAACTTTCTTTACTCTTACTTTCACATTTTTTTGTGTGTTATTTTACCTTAGATTTATATTCAGCAAATAGCAGATAGCTGGTTTTAAAGACTCACTTGAGGAAGATGGTATTTTCCAAAGTGGCTGCACCAGCCTGTGCCAGTCCCAGTGTGACACTGATCCTCTTCCTTTGAAAAGTGGAATCTGTGTTCACTGCCCTTTGATCTGGGAGAGCCTGTGGAAGTGACACTCTATGACTAATGAGGCTAAGTCACCAAAGGCAATATGTTCTTAGGACACACACCTTTGGAGCTCGGGGCTGGCATGCGGGAGATACCAAGGGGAAGGAACACAGCACTAGAGGAAGAAGCTTGAGGAACCCTGGCTCCTAGAGTCTTAGTGCAAGCACAAGAAATGCAAATGAGGAAGCCTTTAGGACACTCCATTCCCAGCCACTGCCTGACTGCAAAATGAGGAGGAGACTGAGGGTCAAAGAGAAGGGGAGGCTGAGAGTGGGAGAGGGAGGGGAGAGTGAGTGGCAGGGAGGAAAGAGTGAGGGGCAGAGAGAAGACGAGACCAAAGGCCACGAGAAGAATGAAGTCATTAGAATATGAACATTCCAGAATATATTTATTAACATGTTATTCATGAATATGTTTAGGAAAAGGAAATATCACTGATAGAATCTTATTCAGGAGTAAGAATGTATTCTTCAAGAATATGTCTACATTAGAATAATACGTTCTGGAATATTAAGGATTCTTCTGGATATATTCTTTTCCGGCCCC
Organism: Theropithecus gelada; assembly: GCF_003255815.1. Classification (NCBI taxonomy): domain Eukaryota; kingdom Metazoa; phylum Chordata; class Mammalia; order Primates; family Cercopithecidae; genus Theropithecus; species Theropithecus gelada. Next base: position 68,794,267 of record NC_037682.1, on the reverse strand, counting down.
TGCATTTCTCCCTCTGTCCCTAAAGCTCTCCTGCTCTCTGCCACTCCTCAGCAAATTCCCCTCTCTCTGTCCCTCGGTCTTCTCCCTTTTGACCCCAGTGTGTCCCCTTGTGCCTCCAGCCTCCCTCTCCCCACTGGATGGGGACACTGTCTGCTGGTACTGACTCCCCACTCCTAGCTGAGGGTCCCTTCTATCTACTCCAGGTCCCTCCAGTTGCAGCAGCCGGGAACCGAGCACAAACTGAGCCCAGTGAGCATTCCTCAAAACACTATCCTGAAGATAAAGTAAAGGCCAGTCAGCCAAAGGCAGCTAGAAATCTTAAAAAGTTGTTCAAGCCATCCCATCCAATGAAAATCTCCATTTACTTCTTGTAAATAGTTAAAAAAAGGAAATTTGGAGAATCGCTCTTTGGGACTTAGCCATGCAGTGACTTACTCATTCAGGGCAGTGTCTTTGAACACACTGGCCTGCTTTCCCAGACGGGGCGCTTCTCCAGGGCAGGATTCTGGTCTAGTTTATCCCTTTGTCCCTGGTGCCAAGCACAAAGCAGCCATCAGCAAAGCTTTTTTAAAGAGAAGAACAGACACATTGAGTTTGCACATTTGAAGCCAGGGCCAGAACTTATTTCCTGCCACCCTGACGGTAACAAAGATGCATTTTGCACTGTGCTGGTCTGTCAGCAGCCTGTATAACCTGTTCATTCATCCAACAATTTGGGGGTTGTAGGGAATTTCCCGAGGACTTTGCCACTGAGAACCACTCTATGGAAGCCAGGGCACGGGAGCCTCAGAACAGGAGAAGCTGAAGTATCTTTTTGCTATTGATCAGTAGGATCCTGGGCTATAAAATAAGATGTGAGAGACCTTGTCAGCCTGGGTGGGACTTTGGCAGCTGTCCTGCTCTGGTTCTCACTTGACCTCCTCCTTCCCTCTCCCCTGTATACAATGGGGTTCATTTATGGTTCTTCCACAGCCTGGCACTGTGTGAGGACTCAGTGATGAGAGTCAGGGTAGCTCCTGACCTCAGGATGCCCAGACTTGGAAATGAGGCAGGTTTGAACCCCATTCATGTCCATATGGGGTGATGACTGCAACCATAGCAACCTGACAGTACAAGCACTGCCTAGAGGGAGTGTCTGGAGCATGGAGAATGCCCAATAACATTTGTCGAGTGAATGTGTGATTAGTGCAGGTTTCTCTTCCTGGGTCAGCCATCTCCTCCTTCACAGAGAAGTTTTCGTCAGAACTGGGTTGGGAGGCATGGACCCCTGTTTGTCAGAAGATGGGGGCAGGGAGTGGAGGTGGGGGTGTCATTTGAAGAAAAGGGAGCAGTAGGTTCCTAGACAGAAAGGTCTGAAACAGTGTAGGGCTACTGTGGCATTATAGGTAGTTCAGGAGGAATGCAAGGAAGTGTCTCGGGGGAGATGGGGAAGAGGGGAAACAAAAGCTATCAAGCTGTAGAAGGAGGCTGAGACTTTTTCTTGCGGCACTGGGGAACTCATGACAGGTTGTCAGCAGAGGAAAGACATGATCCAATTTTCATTTTAGAAAAATGGTTCCGGTCATCTGTGTGGGGCTTAGATGGAAAGAGGGGAGAGTGTTAAGAGGCTGTTGTCACAGTCCAAGTGAAAGCTGATGTGACCTGGCTTAAGGGGAACAGGAGACTCATTCAAGACACCTTTACAAATGAGAACAGACAAGACGAGGTGACTGACGTGTCTCTCAAATATGTATTATATTCCTGCTGTGTTTAAGAAAACACAGGTATGTGAGAGAGACGAGAGGTTCAGAGATGGAGGAGACAAGCCCCTGCCCTTACGGTGGGGACATGTATTTGTTATTGCGTTTACCAAGTGCCCGCTCCGTCATGCATGCAGGTAAACACAAGGTTCAAAGCAGCAAGTGCGCAGGGAGAAGACTGTGAAGTGCTGTGAAAACTTAGGTGCAGGAAGGGACCTTGGAATATGGGGTGTGTGATGCTCACAGGAAGCTGCTCCAGGCAGGGAAACATTGTGAACAGAGGCACAATGATGTCAAAGCCTAAGGAACTGTGGCTTGGGGGGTGTGGCGCAGAGGGTTAGAGGGGGACACAGAGAGAGGACACAGCAAGGACAGCCAGGGGTGGACTGTCGTGAGCCTCAAACACCAGCCTAAACAGCAGCAGTGAAGAGGGCCAGCCATAGGGGTCACAAAGCCTTCCGAGCAAGACAGAGGCATGGTCTGAGTTGTGTTTTACAAAGACAAATCTCATACCATGCTCCGTACAGTTAGAGGGGAACAAGCCCTTCCCTGAAGGGGACTACCAGTAGGTGGCCATTGGCATAGCTTCCATGAGAGAAGATGATGCTCTGAGGGAGGTTTCTGGCAGAAAGGATGAAACTGAAAGAACAGATATGTGAAATATTGCAAAGGCAACCTCAAGAGTCCGCATATGTTTATTGTTTGGTCACTGGGCTGTGTGCCTGGTGCTGAGGGTGTGGGCAGATTCAGGCACCATTAACAAAGATCCTGTGCTTGGCAAGCTCACAGGCCAGTGGGGAGAAGGGAAAAAGGAAGTAACATTTGTTGCCTGAGGATTAGGTCTGGGTACTATGCCAGCAGCTTGACATGCATTATCTCATTTAATCTTAAAGCCACAGTCTCTGGAGGGTAAAGTAATTAGTCCAAGGTCATACTGACTAATTACAGGAACCCTCCAAAGATGGCGTTTTGCCTCCTATACCAGGTGTCTCCATGGGAGCCATCTAGGTCTTTCTTGCATTCACTCCCTCACTGCATATGTAGACATCACCAACCTGCTGACATCACATTGGTGACTCTCCCTTGCTATCTAAAGCCCATGCCATGCTCCCATGTGATCCCACCTCCCTCCCTCTTATCTGCCACATTAACTGCCACTTTCCATGTCTTTAATCTGCTCCAGCCACACTAGTCTCCTTTCTGTCCCTCAAATAGTCAAGCTTGTTCCTGCCTCAGGGTCTTTGCACCTGCTATTCCTGAAGCCTGGGAAGCACTTTTCCTACATCATTGCATGGCAATTGTCCTTCTCAATCTTTTCATCTCTGCTCAAATTTCACCTCCTCATGGAGGCCATTTCTGACTACCTTAACTTACACAGACCCCCCAATCACACCATAGTACTTCTAGCTTATATTTCTCCTAGAACTTACAATAAACTGAAATCATCATATTTTGTTGTTTACATCTTTACCGTCTCTACATAAAGTTAAAAGATTAGCCAGGTGTGGTGGCCGTCGCCTGTGGTCCCAGCTACTGGGAAAGCTGAGGTAGGAGGATTGCCTGAGCCCAGGAGGTCAATGCTTCTGTGGGCCATGATTGTGCCACTGCACTATAGCCTGGGCAACAGAGGAAGACCCTGTCTTTAAATAAATAAATAAAATTTAAATTATTAAAAGCCCAGATCTAAAGAAGGAAATGGTCATGTATTCTCCTGACTTAATCTTTTTAATTTTTTTTTTTTTTTTAAATCATGGAGTTACAAACTGTTCGGGTTGGATGGGAACCATTTCAGTTTTTAGAACTGGGCTTAAATGTCAGCTCTGCTATTTGCTGGCTTCATGAGCACAAATAGGTCACTTAGCTTCTTGAGCCTCAGTTTTTGCAGCTATAAAATGGAGATAATAACGTCGACCTTACATGAGGTATTTAATTAGATACCGGGTATAAATTGCCGGGTAAGCACTTGGTGCTCAATAAATGTTAATTCCTCTTCTCTCCATCAAGGGACTATGTGGGTGTGAGCCGCTTCATTTTCCAGGCTGTGACCTCCCAAGGACAGCTCTGTCTTTCATCATTTCCCTGCCAAGGGGAGCCATTGTGTCACAAGGACCTGAAGACACATACTTTTGTTGGACAAATGGTGAAATCTATTCCAAGGCCCTTGTTTTAGTTCTGGCTGCTATTTTTTTAGAAAAATACCATAGACTGGTGGCTTATAAGCCATAGAAATTTATTTCTTACCAATTTTCAGGTTGGAAGTTCAAGGTCAGGCTGCTAGCATGGTCAGGTTCCGGTGAGGGCCCCATTCCGGATTACAAACTGCCTTCTCCCCCTTGTATCCTCACATGGAGGAAAGAGGGCAAGAAAGTTCTCTGGCATCCCTTTCATAAGGGCACTAATCCCCCATTCACAGCGGGGGCTCCAGTCTCATGGCCTAATCACCTCCCAAAGTTGCCACCTTCTAATGCTATCACCTTGGAGGTTAGAGATTCAACATACAGGTGGGCAATATGGCAAGACCTCATCTCTACAAAAATTTTTAAGTAAAAATGTTTTATTTTTAAAATGTATTAAAAAAAAAGAATTTCAGCATATTAATTTTGGGGGACACAGACATTTGTCCGTAACAGGCCTCATTCTACAGATGAGGAAGCTATAGCCCAGAGTGGCAAAGTGACTCTCTAGGCTACACAGCATGTGAATGGCAGAGTGCAGCTTAGAGCAGAACTTAAGTAGCTCAGTGCTTTTTGATGCCCCCTGAATGCTGCTGCTTTGGTTTTTTCCATTGTTCACATGCAGCACTCTGAGTCCTGTCCTAGGTTTCACATACATCCACACAGTTCCCAAGGCTCAGGGGGATTTTTAGGCTGTCAGGAAGCCTGTGCCAGAGCTCATAAACAAAGCTGAAATATTTCACAAGCTTTATAACAAGTGATTATACACAGGCTTACTAACTGGCCTACAATGGTAAACGGTCTCTGAAATAAATTCTCACAGGCTGGAAGTGCAGGCAGGCACATCATTATAGCCACCAGCCTCCAATCTCCTGCTGGATCATTCTGTTCACTCCACAAGGCTTCCTGAAGCCACCACAGTGCCTGGCCTTTTGCTGGGGGCTGGACTCCTAACGACCAGCAAACCTAGGCTGAGGGGAAAAAGGAAACAAGCTTTTTATCAGAGGGATATGAGCTCCCTTTAATTATCAGGCGAGGCACTGAAATGTGGCACCATATGACAGCAGTCATATTTCACCACCCCCTTGAGCTAAATACTTAGCTCTTGAAGCTGCTTGCTACATGGGCTCTAGACTTACTGATGCCAAGTAGCCATAAAATGCCATACACTGGACACCATAACTCATACCCTATAGTTCAACAGTTATAGCCAATCACTAATCAATGTTATTTCTATAAACCAGTGAGAATCCCTGTCAAGCAACTTTGTTTTGCTGTTTTTTGTTTTTTGTTGTTGTTGTTGTTTTGGGTTTTTTATTTTTATTATTTTATTTTATTTTATTTTATTTTATTTTATTTTATTTTATTTATTTATTTTGAGTAAGAGTCTTGCTCTGTCTCCCAGGCTGGAGATCTCAGCTCACTATAACCTTTGCCTCCCAGGCTCAAGTGATTCTCCTCTTTCAGCCTCGCGAGTAGCTTGATTACCGGTGCACACTACCATGCCCAGCTAATTTTGTATTTTTAGTAGAGACAGAGTTTTGCCATGTTGGTCAGACTAGTCTCAAACTACTGACCTCAAGTGATCTGCCCGCCTGGTCTCCCAAAGTGCCGGGATTACAGGCATGAGCCGCACTAGCCCTTGTCAAGCAATTTTGTATCAGCCCATTTCTTGTCCCCTTGTGCCTTTAAAGCCTGCTTATAACAAAGGGGGAACACAGCACTCCCCAAGGCAACTTGGAAGTATGTCCTGGGCAACTGTCCTGAGCCTTGGCCTGAAAAAACTCTCTACATAAATTTTGTCTCAGTCTCTTTCCTTAGGTCGACAAGGATGTGTTAGTCCATTTGTGTTCCTATAAAAAAATACCCAGGACCGGGTAATTTATAAAGAAAAGAGGTTTACTTGGCTCTTGGTTCTGGGGGATGTAAAGGAAGCGTGACAGCATCTGCTCCTGGTGAGACCTCAGAAAGCTTACAATCATGGCAGAAGGCAAAGGGGAGCCTGTGTGTCTGATGGCAAGAGAGGGAGCAAGACAGAAAGGAGGGCTGGGCACAGTGGCTCATGCCTGTAATCCTAGCACTTTGGGAGTCCAAAGCAGGTGGATTGCTTGAGCCTAGGCATTCAAGACCAGCCTGGGAAACACAATGAGACTCCGTCTCTACCAAAAAAAAAAAAAAAGGAAGAAAGAAAAATTAGCCGAGTGTGGTGGCATGTGCCCATGGTTCCAGTTACTCAGGAGGTAAGCCTGGGAGGTCAAGGCTGCAGTGAGCCATGTTCATGCTACTGCACTCTCACCTGGCTGACAGAGGGACACCTTGTTTCAAAAAAATTAAAAAGAGAGAGAGGTGGAAGGCACCAGACTCTTTTTAGCAGCCAGATCTCGTGTCAACTTAATACTGTGGGGATGGCACCAAGCCATTCATGAGGGATCTGCCCCCATGAGCAAAACACTTCCCACTGGGCCCACCTTGAACATTGCAGGTCTTGTTTCAACATGAGATTTGGAAGGGACAAAACATCCAAACCATATCAAGGGAGTCAGAACAGACATGGACACGGGGCAACGACCACACGCTACAATGTGGGCTGAGCCAAGACAGACACAAATGGAGAAAGCTGAAGGATCCTCTAACCCAGTCTGGTGGAAACCTGCAGGGAGCACTTTCTGGAGGAGGGGACATGTTAATTTCATATTTTGTATATAAAGAGTATTTTCTTCTCCTGGTAACATGGCTTTCAATGGAAAACTTGTGGTTGAAGAGAAATGAACTAGCCCCAAAGTACTTTAGTCTTGCATCTTAGAAATTTGGGAAATTCAGATTTGCCCAGGGGCTCCTGATGGATGCATTTTTGTCTCAACACCATATATATCATCCTGAAAACAAAACAAAGCAAAACAAAATCCTTTTGCAAAATACTATTATGTAAAAATTACAGGGCTTAACAACAACAACAAAGTTTGGAGCAGATCATTTAAAACTTATGGTCTTTGTAAGCACAGCTGTAACAAAAACAGCACCAATCCTAGTAAAACAGCCGCAGGGTTAAATCACCAGCATTTGCACCCAGCATCATAGTCACTTCATCCTGGCAGCTTTAAACCTTTGGTTTTTGTACTTTCTCCCAGATGTGGGACCTTTTTGGCATACATTTGTAATGGAGATTGGATTCATCAAAGTGAAACATATGATCTGAGGTTTAGAGTTCTTAAAAAACTAAACTTTTTTTTTCTTAAATACAAGAGGAAGTCTCTTCACAGCTTCTTCATGTGCACTCTTCGCTTCCCCAAAGAGCCTAACGTGGTGGAAAGGGTAGTGTGTTCTTTTTTTTGTTTAATTAAAAAAAAAACTTTTTGTAGAGACGGGGTCTCACTATGTTCCCCAGGCTGGTCACAAACTCCTGGGCTCAAGCGATCCTCCTGCTTCGGTCTCCCAAAGTGCTGAGATTATAGGCATGAGCTACCATGCCCAGCTGATACTGGATTCTTAAAGATACTAAATCAGCAGCTACTTCCACCAGTGAAAGGTGCTTCTGCAGGATTTTCAATGTTTTTATACGGTCTTCATACCTCCTCCTTTATTAAGAGAAAGTTTGCTTCTGATTGCTTCAACACATGTACTTGCTGGAAAATATTGCATGTGAACCAACATGACTTTCATATAATATGGACACCATGGCTCTCTTTACCAATCAGGTGGGAGCTATTCCCACAAAAGAAACACACATTTTGGGAGATCAGACTTAGGAATCTTCCTTGGGGATAGGCTGCTTCTTCAGGAAGTTTTCATAGAACCTCTGGCCTCTCCTTTTTTCCTGCCAGTGATCAGAGTCCACTTACCCTTCACAGTGCATCACCCTTTACAGCACACATACCTGCACACTCATTCCTTCAACTGTTACAACAGTTTTGTAGATTAAGACATGTAGAAGGCAGATGCCATTCCCAGCACTCCATCTCATGGGACAAAGGTAAGGGATTAACAACTGCTGAGGGCCCTCAGGCTGCAAGCCTTGTGCCAGACATACGCCATATGTCCCCCAATTTCCTTGTCACAACAGCCTGGTGAGGCCAAGGAGTGCTTATTTCTGAGGCAGTTTGATGTTATCCTCTCTTTTCAGGGGAGGAACGTGGATCTCAGAGAGAAGCAACAGGGCAGGATGGAAACCTGGCCCTGAATGAAGATAACACCTGTGATCTTTCCCCACCACAACTCAGGGAGCCAAACTAGCAACTCCTAGCATAATGGATGAGGTTATCTCACTGCAGAACAGTCCTTGAAAACCTGAATGTTTCCCTGGCCAAGAGCAGCAAGCCCACATCTCAGCAGGACCATATGAGTAATGATTCCCATTTGGTGAGCATTTATATAAGCCAGGCACCATGCCAAACACTCAGTAATATTCTCTCTCCAAACTTCTCCCAGACTCCATGAAACAGGATTTTGAAACCCAACTTGCAGGTGAGGAATCTGAGCCCAAGAGAAGTTCAGCAGCTTGCTGAAGGACATGAGACTTGTTAAGCAAAGGGCCAGGGTCTGAATCCACATCAGACCAAATCCATGTGAATCTAAGGGGGAGTCGAGGGCTGAGACAATTTCATGTTTGGCTCAGAGTGTCCACATTGGCACCAGAGACCAAAAGCAAGACAACCTCTACAGGACAACCTCAGAGACTAAAGCCCCACTGGGAAGGGAGAAGGCTGAGAATTTGGGCTGGGCTGTAATCCCAGAGCTTTGGGAGGCTAAGGCAGTGGATCACCTGAGGTCAGGAGTTCGAGACCAGCCTGGCCAACATGCCTGTAATCCCAGCTACTTGGGAGGCTGAGGCACGAGAATCACTTGAGCCTGGGAGGTGGAGGTTGCAGCGAGCCAAGATGGCACCACTGCACTCCAGCCTGGGCGATAGAGTGAGACTCGCTCTCAAAAAAAAAAAAAAAAAAAAGGCTGAGGATTTGGTGGATTTAGAAGGGAGTGTTGAGGCTTTTCATTGGAAAGTGGACAGTATTGTTCATTGCTCTGCCTGCCTATGCCTTGTCCTGACCCCTACATGAGGAGGGGAGAAGGGGAGCTTCTTTTTTTTTTTTTTTTTTTTTTTGAGACGGAGTCTCGCTCTGTCGCCCAGGCTAGAGTGCAGTGGCCCGATCTCGGCTCACTGCAAGCTCCGCCCCGCCGGGTTCATCCCATTCTCCTGCCTCAGCCTCCCAAGTAGCTGGGACTACAGGCGCCCGCCACCTCGCCTGGCTAATTTTCTTGTATTTTTAGTAGAGACGCGGTTTCACCGTGTTAGCCAGGATGGTCTCGATCTCCTGACCTCGTGATCCGCCCGTCTCGGCCTCCCAAAGTGCTGGGATTACAGGCTTGAGCCACCGCGCCCGGCCTGGGGAGCTTCTTTTTTACTTAGGCCAACTGAGGAGGGCTCCCAGTGAACCATCCAGAGAACGTAGCCTGTGTGCCTTGACATTCAGCAGGTATGGGGACTGGTCACGAGATGGGGTACTTTGGGAATGGCCTAGAGTCTGGCTCGGCAAGGATGCCTGGGGATTTCCATGGCCCAGATGGGTCCCCATGGCAAGGAGCAGAATTAAAACGGTCACAACACAGTTCAAGAGGACTCCTAGAAGGGAAGATGACCCCTCAGAAGGGACAGATGAGAGCTGGGCGGAGGGAAGAGTCAGAGCACCCAGCCAGAGAAGCCAAAGCCAAGTCCAGGGGCCATAGGCGGGAGAACTCCAGTGACAAGGAAAGGCTGTGGGGGCCCAGGGACCTTCATGCAAGACAAATGCCGATAACCACATAGCGATCTTGAAGAGGGCCCCAGTGCCACGTTATGCCTGCAGCAGTCAAGTTAGGCCTTATCTGCTTCTTGTCTCTCCTGTCCACCTGCACTTGATGGAAGTGGTAGTGAGGGGATAACAGCAGCTAGAGAATGTGGGGGAGGTGCCCAGTCCACCAAGAGAACCCCTTAGAGACCACTGAGCTCATTGCCACACGCCTTTGGACACTCAGTTACTTGCTTCTGATGCAGAGGGACAATCATTCAAAATGGTTAATTTTCTTACAGTGAATACCCAACATCTAGAATGAATTGTCAGCTGGGCGCGATGGCTCACACCTGTAATCTCAGCACTTTCAGAAGCTAAGGCGGGAGGATCACTTGAGCCCAGGAGTTAGAGACCAGCCTCGGCAACATAGTGAGACCCTGTTGGCACAAAAATAAAATATATTTAACATAGATTGAATGCTTTTTACACTTGTAAATTTTCAATCTAATATTCCTTTAAATATTGCCCTTCCTTTGCCCTCAAGTAAGGGGCAGGAGGTGGCTGGTGCTTTACATTAACATCTGGCTTCACCTTCACCTTAGCTGCTCACTTTTATCCCTCACCTGCTGTGGGCCTGGGTATGCCCTGAAGGCAAAGCTTTGCTCTGGGCAGGACTCTCCAAATGCCAAAGTTGGAAGGAGAAGGTCATGATTAGAACCCAGCACTGAGCATCAACTTTGTACCAGGAACTTGCTCATGCTTCTGGGGAAATGGTTGGGGAGGACTGGTGTATAAAGAAATGAGGGAGAATGCCTGGCCCTGAGGCAGAGCTCACAGGTCACAGTATCTCTGCAAGGTCCCCAGGGCTCCTGATTAACTTTGCACTTCTTATGGTTCCCAAGAAGTCCTTGGGTGTCAACCCGCCCAGGGACAACTGTGCTCAGAGGGACGGTGCCAAGCTAACCAAGCCCAAGGGAGATGCATCACTTACTTTGGGGTGAGGGTGGGAGGCACATTGCTCTTACAGAAAGGTAGATACTATGCTTTTCATTTTCATATTGTATTTATTTATTAACAAATATTTATTAGCCACAAATACTATGGGCCAGTCGCTGTGCTCCATTCTGTGTATAACTTGTAGATTTAACAAGAGGCTTTTGGAAAAACAAGAAACCTCACCTCAGTAACTGTCAATTACCAGATACATCCCAATTTCAAGAAACAACACAAGGAGGACATGCGAGTGTTGGAGGTCAGGAGCTGTGGCAGCTCTCTGGGGTGGTGGGGGGAACTTTTCTGGTGCCAACCTGGCTCTCACCAGGCCTCTCTCCAGAGCTGGGCCTTCCACCTGTTCCCCACCTTAACCAGGATCCAGCTCCAAAGCTGCCTGGAATCCTGCAAATCAGATGCTTAGGCCCTGCCAAAGCCCTATGAGGCCATGTGGGCAAGCCCTGGATGCCAGAGCAGTGTGGGGCCAGTGTCTCTAGATGGCTCCTCCAAACAGCTCCATTTCTGGAAACTGCCCGTGAGTCCTCTCCTACGACACGTCACACTAGGATACTGAGTGTTCACGGGATTTGATGGACTGAGAGACTCAAAATGGATGACAGTGGAATAGAGTGAATTCCTTTTTAAGATTTATTACATAAGTCATACATGTTCGTAGCAGAAAAAAATAGATAAGGCAAAAAAAAAAAAATAGCTATAACTCCATCACCCAGAGATAAGCACTTTCATCATTTTGATATGTAGTGTGAAAAACAGACCTCTTTCCCCGTACCTGCCTACTGCCCTCCCAACACACACACACCACACACACATATACCACAGTCACACACATATCACACCATACTCACACACCAAACTTACACACTCACACACAACACACACATACACCACACTCACACCCCACACCACACCATGCACACACCACACCACACACACATACTCCACACTCACACACACCACATTATACACAGGACCACAACTCCCCACACCACACCATACACACACACACACCTCTCACACACCACACACATACCACGCACATACACCACACACACCACACCATACACGTAACCACACCCCTCACACACACCACCACTCCACACACACATACCACACTCACACATACACCAAACAATACACATACACCACACTCACATACACACCATCATACACACATACACCACACTCACAGACACACCATCATACAAACATACACCACACTCACACACACACCATCATACAAACATACACCACACTCACACACACACCATCATACACACATACACGACACTCATACACATACCACACAATACACATACAACACAACACACCACACACACCACACCACACACAGGACCACACCCCTCACACACACCACCACTCCACACACACATACCACACTCACACATACACCAAACAATACACATACACCACACTCACATACACACCATCATACACACATACACCACACTCACAGACACACCATCATACAAACATACACCACACTCACACACACACCATCATACAAACATACACCACACTCACACACACACCATCATACACACATACACGACACTCATACACATACCACACAATACACATACAACACAACACACCACACACACCACACCACACACAGGACCACACCCTTCACACCACACCATCCACATGACCACACCTCACAGCCCTCCCACACCACAGCACACACACACACACATCTCACAAACCACAAACACACACCACACCACACCATCCACATACAAACACCTCACACTCCACACAGCCCAAACAGACTTGAGGCACCGTGTGACAGCCCTGACGAGCCCACCTGCTGAGGAGCAGGGCGTTGCTTAGAGAAATGTGCTGGGGGGGCCGGGCGCGGTGGCTCAAGCCTGTAATCCCAGCACTTTGGGAGGCCGAGACGGGCGGATCACGAGGTCACAAGATCAAGACCATCCTAGCTAACCTGGTGAAACCCCGTCTCTACTAAAAAAAATACAAAAAACTAGCCAGGCGAGGTGGGGGGCGCCTGTAGTCCCAGCTTCTCTGGAGGCTGAGGCAGGAGAATGGCGTGAACCCCGGAGGCGGAGCTTGCAGTGAGCTGAGATCTGGCCACTGCACTCCAGCCTGGGCAACAGAGCAAGACTCCGTCTCAAAAAAAAAAAAAAAAAAAGAAATGTGCTGGGGGAAATGGGTCCAGGGAGTGAGCCCCCCCACCCTGTGTAGGGACTGGTTTTCAGTGGGACAGGAGTAGAGGCCAGAGGAGAGGCTCGAGAAAAGGAGGCTCCCTCTCTTTTTTGAGACGGAGTTTCGCTCTTGTTGCCCTGGCTGGAGTGCAATGGCATGATCTCGGCTTACAGCAACCTCCGCCTCCTGGGTTCGAGTGATTCTCCTGGGTTCAAGTGATTCAGCCTCCACAGTAGCTGGGATTACAGGCATGCGCCACCATGCCCGGCTAATTTTGTGTTTTTAGTAGAGATGGGGTTTCTCCATGTTGGTCAGGCTGGTCTCGAACTCCAGACCTCAGGTGATCCACCTGCCTCGGCCTCCCAAAGTGCTGGGATTACAGGTGTGAGCCACCGCACCTGGGCAAGGCTCCCTCTCTTGGGGGAAGAGAGCTGTGATTCTCAGGGTGAGGAAGGGATGGTGGAAACCGGGGCACGCCTTGAGGGGACTGCTTCTGCTGTGAAAGATCCCTTCTGTACTTGGGAAATGTTAGGAGAGTATGAGCTTTCATCTTCATCTTGGACATTGTAGCTCCTCTTATAATCATCCCAGTACCCTTTGAAGAAAGGTTCATCCACTGCCCAGCTGGCTGTGTCATCTCAGAGGGAACCAAAGGGACCGAGCATTGAGGAAAAGGAGCCCTGCTCCCTCCTGCCTCCTCCAGGGCTTCTATGGAGAAGGGCACACAGCCCAGGTCCCTATGAGAGAGCTAGAGCCAGCAGGCAGCAGCCCCAGACAACAGGGAGTGCTTCCGGCAGCTGCGGTGGCGGGGGGGCGGCGGGAGGTGAGGGAGGGTTGGGGGGGCGGCGACGCAGGAGAAGCAGGAAGACTGAACCTCCTCTGACCCCAGCCTGCTGGAAGAAGTTTCACTTTTGAAAGGAGAAAGAGGTAAAGAAACATGAGTACTGGGCCACCTGTAGCCCACTTGATGCCTCCATGCAAATTAGAAAAAGGCACCCTTCTTCAAGACACTTCCAGCAGACACACATCGTCCTAACATTTGAGAAAACAAGCACTTCACTTTCATCCACTGGAGAACTGTCATGAGAAACTCTCGGTGGTGAAGGGCATCTCCTGAGAAGGAGTCCCGTGCCACAGACTGCGTGTGACAGTCCTGCTCAGGTGTCTGTGAATTTTACAGACGAGGAGGCTGAGCCGAGAGAGTATGGAGAACTCAACCAGGGTCTTACAGCTGGTTAGGGGTGAATTCAGGCTCAGTCAGTCTGACTCCAGAGCCCAAACTTCTCACAGTTAGGTCACTCTGTGTTTGCTGGAAATGTTTGTTTCTCTATGATGCCTTCTTCCACCTCACGAAGTCGAATTGGCCATTTCCTCTTCCGTTCCAGGCTGCCTGCTCCTGGACTTTATACAGCTCTCCACCAAAGCCTTGCCCTGCTGAGTGAATTTGGTAAGTTTCACTCTGTCTCTACCCCTCGACTGTGAGCAAATTCTTCAGGGGCTGTTGGGGAGAATGCGGGGTGCCATCTGTGCCCTCACAGTTTGGCACAGAGTCTGGCACAAAGCAGCAGCTCAGGAATGATGGATGAAAAGAAATGAATTTGCACATGAGGGGATTGGACCCACTGCTCTTGCAAGACCCCTCCAGCTCTGACCTTCCGTGAATCCATGACTCACGGTTGGATTCTTAGACCTCTGCCAATGCTGGGGAGCAGAAACCACAGCGACTGGGCCAGAGCAAGTCAGGATGAAGGGTAAGTGACAGAAAATAGCAATGACATCTGCTCAGGAGATGTCAGAGTGATTAAATGGGAGTTAGTCTAGCATGGAGTTTCTTGGAAGGCTCACATAAGCCCATTAAATCCCACTGAGTGCCCAAGAGTTCCCTAGGCAGAGCAGCTGGAGAAGTTGTCGAGCTCATCACCGACTCTGAAATCCCCCAGATGCTCCTACATTAATAGGTTTTCAGGCAAGGAAGAAAAAAAAAATACCAATGGGCTGTCATTCTGGAATTAGAGTGCATTAACAACACTCGCACTGGGAAGAGGTCTGGGGCTTTTTGCCAGTTTCAATTGTGTCCAAGGATACCCCACGTACATAGGACTTCTGTAGTGAAATGTGAGTAGGAGCTCAGGGGAGAGACAAGACACAGCGAGTGAGGGCCCTGGTTCTATCCCCTTCTGTTCGCTTTAATGAAATGTAACCAAGCTGCCACCATAGACGGGACCCTGCCATGGGGGCAGAGGGAATTTGGCTGGATCTTGAAGAGCCAGTGCTGTCTCTTGTCACTGGATCTTACTAGGATCTGAGCTAATCTGGGGCAGCTGATATTCTACGACTGGCATTTGATGTTGGATTTAATTTCCTTATAATTCTGTTGATTTCACTCATTGTTTGAAAAAATAATTCCCAATATATTCAAAAGATTTTAAGTTGATCTCCCCCCTTCATTAATGAACTCAGTCATCCAATACGTTTTTACCGAACATCTGCCATGTGCTCCTGGGCCAGCTCAACATCACCTTCACTTTGTCCTTTTCTTCTTCCAGACTCTTGGCCTTGGCAGGTTGTCTTCACTGTACCAGCAGTGAGCTCCCTGGGCCATCCTAGGCCAGAGGTCCTGAAGCAATCTTTTGCTGGCCTCTGTCTTGTCTGGACCAAAACCCAAGAATCAAGCGGGACTGTGCCTCTCAGAATGTAGGAACGGGGATATTTAGCTGCTGCTTGGGCCCGAGGGGGAGCTTCCTGACATGACAGAACATGCAGGATGGAGACACACTGGGGGCAGGAGGACCTTCAGGCCCTTTGTCATTGCTCTAAGGACTGTCAGCTCAGACTCCACATCTTCTTCCTCGCAGAGGACATAGATAAGTAACGATTGTTACTACTCTTTAGAAAAGAATGATGAAAATATATGAAGAAGATGTTACTACTCTTTAGAAAAGAATGATGAAAATATATGAAGAAGATGGTGAAAAATCCCCAGTGATTCCTTTTAATATTTTGGTCTTTATTATTTCAGTTTTTAAAAATTCATATATAGACATACACATCTATCTTTACAAATATAGGATTATTCTGCATTCCATTATGACTCACTTTCAAAACATAACTTATTATGACTATTTCTCCATGTCTTGTTATTTCATAGTATTGCCTAGTATGGATCTAACAGTATACTTAAGTTATCTCTCTATTGACTCTTATTTTTTTCTTTTTTGATACAGGATCTTGCTCTGTCGCCCAGGCTGGAGTGCAGTGGTGCGATCTTGGCTCACTGCAAAGTCTGCCTCCCATGTTCAAGTGATTCTCGTGCCTCAGCTCCCCAAGTAACTGGGACTACAGTCACGTGCCACCACACCTGGCTAATTTTTGTATCATTAGTAGAGACAGGGTTTCACCATGTTGGCCAGGCGGTCTTGAGCTCTTGACCTCAAGTGATCCGCCCACCTTGGCCTCTCAAAGTGTTGGGATTAAAAGCGTGAGCCACTGAGCCCACTTCTATTGACACTTTAAGTTATTTATAATGTTTTTTTCTACTAGGCAAAAGATGAATTTTTAAAAGAGATCATGCGCATTTCCTGCTTATTTCCTGACTTATTTTATATCCCTTTTTCCTGTTTTATTCTTCTGTGTTTCTACAGCCTACATGTCAGCCAAGCCAGAATTCTGGAGTCCACCCTGACCCCTGTAAACCAAAACGTGTCTGAGACAGGTCTCAATCAACTCAGAGGTTTATTTTGCCTAGGTTAAGGACCATGACCCATGACGCAGCCTCAGGAAGTCCTGAGAACATGTGCCTAAGGTGGTTGGGTTACAGCTTGGTTTGATATTACACATTTTAGGGAGATAGAAGTTTTTCACAAAGACATAAATTGATGCTTGTAAGGTATACATTGATTTGGCCCAGAAAGGTGGGATATCTCTAAGCTGGGGAGCTTGCAGGTCATAGGTGGATTTAAAGATTTCCTGATTGGCAGTTGGTTGAAAGAGCTGATCTTTTCCTAAAGAATTGAGTCAGCAGAAAGAGAGGCATGCATTGAGATAAGGGGACCGGAAGCCAAGGTTCTTACTATGTTCTTGTTATATAGACAAAGCCTCTAAGTAAGCAGTAGATGGTAAATGTCTCTTATGGAACCTTAAAGGCTGTTAGACTCCCTAGAAAAGACCCAAGTAAGGGAAGGAGATTATCTACACAATGCACATTTCCCCAGCAAGAGACCAGCTTCGCAGGGTCATTTCAGGATATGTCAAAGAAATATATTTTGGGCTAAAATACTTAGATTTCTTTCAGGGCCTCCTATCTGTCATGCGATGCTATACCAGAGCTAGGTTGGAATTTGGTATCTTATTGCTACAAATAGTCTGTTTTGTCAGTCTTATGATCTCTGTTTTAATATAGACATTGGTCAGCTGTGCCTAAACTCCAAAGGAAGTGGTTATAAGGAGAACATTTCAGACTTCCCTCTTCCTGTCATGGCCTGTACTAGTTTTTCAGGTTTTGGGGGGATCCCCTTGGCCAAGATGGGGGTCCATTCAGTCAGTTGGGGGGCTTAGAATTTTACTTCTGGTCTGCACCCCTCCCTATCTCTAACCTCCATATCCAACCAGTCACAGAGTCTTGTGGTCTCTCTTCCTCTCCAGGTCCTCAGCCCAGCTCAGACCTCAGCCATTGTCTCTGGACCATCACAAAAGCCTGGCCTCCTAGAGATTACCCTCCAAATTCCTCTTCCTCTCCATTCTGAGTCAGCTTGAACCAGGATGTTACTCAGTTTACTCAGCTACTGTCCTCCAGGGCAGAGAAAGAAGCCAAAAGCTCCGAGTCTTGGCAGGGGAGGAGAACAGTGCTTAATGGGGATGACTGGAACCTGTGTTTTCAGGGGGCAGATCTCAGGGGAATCAGGGAGAAATTGATTATAGGCATCAGAAGGAGAAAAGACCTCTGTATCACTGGGTGCTAGTTGGAAGTCCTCAGAGGTCAGGATGCTGACTGGGCTGCCTCTACTGCTGGGAGTGCAGGCGCTGGCCATCTCATCTTGGCCCTTCCACATAGCCCACATCCAGCCTACACATGCTTTAACAGGTTTTTACTCAGGCTGGAGGCCTGGGGCCCAGGCCTTCCCTGGAAAAACTCAGAATGGGATGCTAAGACTTAATTATGGGAAGACGAATGCCCTCAGGCCCCTGGCAGGAAAGGTTGTGGGTGTTTGAGGTTGCCTGCCAGAGCATGCAAACTCACTTGTGAGTTTGGTAATAAATAGCGTGACCCTGGTTCAAGATTTTTCTTTTCTTTTTTTTTGAGACAGGGCCTCATTCTGTCACCCAGGCTGGAGTGCAGTGGTGGTGCCATCATGGTTCACTGCAGCCTTAACCTCCCAGGCTCAAGCAATCCTTAGACCTTAGCCTCCTGAGTAGCTGGGACTACAGGCATGTGCCACCACACCTGGTGAATTTTTTTTCTTTTTGGTAGAGACAGAGTCTCCTTACGTTGCCCAGGCTAGTCTCGAACTCCTGGGCTCAAGCAATCCTCCTACTGTAGCTTCCCGAAGTGCTGGGATTACAGGTGTGTGCCACTGTTCCCAGCTTGAGATTTTTCTTTAGTCCTGAGATGTGGCACTGCTTCTTGGGTGCAGACGCATAGCAATCTTATGTTTTCTTTCTAATCAGGGTTAACTCAGAGCTTAGACCTAAGAAAACCCAAAAGGCCTTGTATTCCAGCCTCTCCATTCTCCACATAATGCTGACTCCCCAGAGCATTCCAAACAAAACGGCCCCTTCACATGCTCTTCCTTTCCTAGAAGTCTTTCTCCATCTTGGCACATATCTTTAGAAAGCTCTTCCTGGAATCTGTCATGCACTGTGAGGGGGAGGTGTTGTTTCATATCTATGCCTTTGCTTTGTAAGTCAGCTACGCCCTTCCCCATCTTGTGCATCAGGGTAAACTCTTAATCTTTCTTCAAATCCCAGCCCCAGGTCACTTCCTCCATGAAGCCTTCCTTGTGTTCTGCAGAACGAGTTGATTCCATTTCTCCCTTCCCCATCCCACATCACTACCACCACAGATACTCCTGAGGGTAGTACCCTGGCTGACTCATCTCTCCATCTCTAGTGCCTGGTTCAGGGCTTGGCCAAGAGAGGAGGCATGAATGAAAGAATGAGAAGGGAAGGAAGGAAGACCTCAGAGCACTTTATACAGCAATAGCCCCTGTACCACCCTCTGCGATCTGACCCAGGCCCCTGATTTTTCTAAGCACTTTTCTATTCCTGATCTTACTGGATCCTCATGGTGGCCCCAGTGTGGTTTAGGGTAGGGACCCACACCTTGATTGGCAAATGAGGAAGCTGAGGTTCCAAGAGGAGAAGTGACTCGCACAAAGTCACCTCAGAACTCCTGTGGGAAACCCAGAACTGCCTCCTTCCTTCCTCTCTTTGTTTTCCTCAGCTCCTCCCTCTGACTCATTTCCCATAGGGCTATGAGAGCAGAGCTGAAATTCCTGGTGGGATATGAAGGATTTGGGAACCCTGGAAGTCGTTCCTGGGCAGTGAGGTGTGTGGATGCGTACATGCAGGCTTCTCTGTGTATGTGTGCGTGCCGGGGAGGCTTGGCACTGAGATGCCTCCTATGTCTCCCTCCCACCTCCTTCTCCTGGAAGAGGGGATGGGTGTCATGTGTCCCTGCAGTGTCCAGGCAGGACTAGTCATATCAGCAGATATGGGGGGAGGGGCGGAGGCTGCAGTGAGCAGAGATCATGGCACTGTACTCCAGCCTGAGTGACAGAGCAAGACCCTGAATAAAAAAAAAAATTAAAGAATATTATATATTCTTGAAATTATATAGTATGTATGGTTGGAATGTTACATACCATTCTTATAGTGTGTAAAGATAGTATAGTGTATTTCTTTGATTACATACCTACTGTTTTTTGTTACATGCTATATGATTCCAAGAATATTATATATTCTACATAATCTTACTATTATTTCAATATTATTATATTATCAATATTATATACTATTAATCTATAACTATATAACATTATATAATATTAATGTTAATACATTATATATTGTTAGAATAATATAGTATATAACATTTTGGGATTGGATATATTTCATAATTCCTTTGAAACCTTTTCAAGTGTCAATAATGTGTTCCTTTACATTGCTATGCAAGATTTTATGGTATAGATATACTATGGCTTGTATACCTTTCACTTGTTGGAGAGTATCAGAGTTGTTTCCCCTTTCTGACCATTACAGATGATTATGATGAAGGTTTGTGTCCAGGTTTCGTGTGAATATGTCTTCATTTCTCTAGGATGAACGCCTAAGAGTGTGATTGCTGGGTCGTATGATGAGTGTATTGCTTAGTTTTATAACAAATTATCAGACTGTTTTCCAGAATGGCTGTGCCCTTTTGCATTCCCAGCAGTTATGCACAAGTGATCCACTTTCTCCACATTCTTGCCAGCATTTGGTGTTGTCACTATTTTTTATTTTAGCCACTATGGTAGGTATGTAGTGTTATATCATTGTGGTTTTAATTTGCATTTCACTGATGGCCAATTAAGTGGAACATCTTTTAATGTGATTATTTGCCTTTTGTATATTTTATTTGGTGAAATGTCTGTTCATGTTTTTTTGCCCATATTTTTTTTGCCCATTTTTTGCCTGATTGAGATTTTGTTCTTTTTACTGCTGAGTTTTGAGAATTCTTTGTACATACTACATATAAGTTCTTTGTTGGACGTGTGGTTTGCAACTATTTTAGCCCAGCCTGTACTTTAATTTTTCATCTTCTTCACAGATTCTTTTACAAAACAAACTTTTAAATTTTGATGAGGTCCAATTTATCAATTTTTTCATTTGTGGAGTCTGCTTTAGATCTGAAGTCTAAAAACCCCTTTGCCTAGTCCTTGATCTTAAAGATTTTCTCCTATGTTTTTTCCTAAAAATTGTACCATTTTGTTTTACATTTAGATCTGTGATCCATTTTGAGTTAATTTTTATATAAGATGTGAGATAGGAATCAAAGGTTTTAAAAATTTTCTTCCCTATGTGCAGCTTGGTCTTTTTTTCTCTTCCTTCTTCTTTTTTTGAGATGAGGTCTCACTGTATTGCCCAGGTTGGTCTCTGACTCCTAGGCTCAAGCAATCCTCCTGCCTCCACCCTCCAAAGTACTGGGATTACAGGTGTGAGCCACCGCACCTTGCCATGCAGCTGAATTTTTAATGGTTGCCAACATTCTGTCCTGAGACATATCATAAGTTACTTAAACAGCCATGCTATTGATGAATCTTTAGAATGTCTTCAATATTTTTGCTTTTATAAGTAGCAAAATAAGTATTATTGTAGCTAAATGTTTTACTTATCTATGATTGTTTCCTAAGAAGAGTATTACAGAAGTGAAATTACTGAGGCAATTTTTAGGGCATAGGGAACGTATTGCCAAATTGCTCCTCAGCAAGGTTTGTGCCAATGCTGTGTCTCAAGCTGGGTATGAAACAGCCTGTTCTCCTCCAAGCTAGGGACCACCTCCTAGACATAAAACAAAACAAAATCCTTAGTATTTAAATCTGTATTTCTTTGATTACTAAGGGCCAGTATGGGGGCAGCCACAGGGGTATTTTGGGTCCCTGATGCTCCTCTGTTCTTCTGAGGCAGGAATATAGGATCTGGAGGCAGGGAACCTAAGGCCGATTCACGCTGGACTTCCTAGAACTAAATCAAATGGAAACACTTCGGCTATGACAGTTTACATAGGGCATACACCAAGTAACCAATGAAAACCTCTAGAGTATATTTAAACCCCAGAATATTCTGTAACGGGCTCTTGAGGCCCTATGCTCGACACCCTATGGGGTGTACTTTCATTTTCAATAAATCTCTGCTTTTGTTGCTTCATTCTTTCCTTGCTTTGTTTGTGTGTTTTGTCCAGTTCTTTGTTCAAGACGCCAAGAACCTGGACACCTTCAACTGGTAACATATTTTGGTGAACCAGCCAGAGGTAAGCCCGAAGTTTGGAATTTATTTTTGTCCTTTCCACTTTCCTTTCTACTCTGCACAAGTGAGTCTCTCTCTCTCTCTCTTTGTCCAACTTGGGACGCTTGGTGGGCAGCGCCTAAACACAGAGGCAGCCACAGGCTTCTGGCTGGGGCCACTTTGAAGGACAATTTTTTATCTTTTCCAGTTGTGGTCCCTGATCCCTACATTTGGTGCAGCTCGGGCAAACTCTCATTAGTTTCAGGCGACTTACACCTTCTTTTCTTATGCGAAATTCTTCCCTTTCCCAGTCCACTGGCTAAGGGCAGAAAAACCCGCCTAGCCTCCAGCTCCTATCATTAAAGCTCATGGAACAGGAAACATGGGAAAGCATGGCCTTATCAAGTTATAAGGATGCTAGAAGTCAAGGCCTTCATCCTGGGACAAAAGGAAAGCTCACAGTGGACCATTGCCTCTGGTGGGAAAACTTGCAAGTGGCACCAGTGCCCACCTAAGGTCAGAGACGTCTGACACTCTAAGATTGGACCCCAAAGGGGGACGCTCCGGGAGATCCTCCAGTCCTCAACCTCTCCAAAGCGGACGCCCTTGGCAGAAGTGCTGAGGCCCAGTACTAGGCCCTCTTACGAATTTTTTCTCACAGTCACAATACTGTTTGGCCCCAATCTTGTTTGGAATCTGAAGTTTGCTGTTGAATGGGAAAGTGGGATGGCGTTGCATGTGGCCAGGCTTTTGTGCTGCTGTTCTAAGCAGGGGGCCTGGTTAACCTGTGATGCTCTCCTTTGATGCTGTTTGGGCCCAGTATTCTTTGGAGTCTGGAGAGGTTTGGCTTTAAAAATCAAACTGCCAGGGAAACTTCTGTACCTGAAATTTTGGTTCACAACCTTCGTTGGATTACCTGTTGGGGCAAAGTGAAACCAGTGAGCTTGTATTGCTATCTCATGGCTAGGATTCCAAGCCATTAGATCTTCATTCATGTGTGTGTACCTGTCTAGATATCTTTATTTGTATGTAATTTATTGTTATATGTTGTGTCTATCAGATTGGCTGATAAGTAAAAGAGCGCTAATAAATTAAGCAAATAAGTCCAAGCAATCTTCAAGTTCACGTGACTTAAGTATAACTTTACAAAACAAGCTGACTTTAAAATAATGGGTAAAATAAAAATAGAAATACCTTCAGAATTGTCAGCGTACATTTTTGTCTGGATTTTATATTTGTCTCTGCTAGATATTTTGAGATGTCAGGGTTTAGCATAGAAGGTTATAAAACTATAAACCCAGCTAAAACAAAATGATCTTGGTTTGTGTGCCTTTTTTTGACAAATGACAGTAAGTTAGTATTAGCTAAATCTTTTGATTTTGAGTTGTTGGCAAAAATACCCATGTATTTAACTTTGAGGCTCTTACTTAGGTTTAGGTGAGCATTTGATGTTCTCTGGTGATTAAAAACATGGTTAACAAGGAAATAACTAACTTCAAATGATAGTGTCCAATATCTCAGTTTACAGAAGTAATCTAGATAAACTGTTTAAAAATGAGGGAATTGAGTCCATGTACATGGGATAAATGTTTTAGGTAAACTTTTTGCATAAATTAAAATCTTAAGATTATTTTTGATGCTCATTGAATATATGAGTCATTTCCAATTGAGAAAGGGTTATGATACAGGAAAACATGTTTCTAAAATTATGGAATTGTTCTTGTCTATAAATGCCCATAGCTGATGGTTCAGGATTTCTTGCTTTTTAGGGTCTCACTAAAGTTTTAGGTTACTAAACATAAGAATTCTAGTTAACACATAATTCTGTATACAAAATGTGCCCAAAAGGGTTATGTTATTAGTCAGAAAAGAATCATTTTGTCTAATTCAGAAGTTATCTAAAAGTTGGTTCAAATTACAGATTTGAAAAAGTTATTTATGAAACAATGTAGTAAGGAACTAGTAAGTAGGGGGTAAGGATGTGGAAATGTTTAGATAATAGAATATTATTTAAAACCTGATAGAGAATTGGAGACATTTGGCTAATTAACATTTCATAGTTAAAGCTCTTAGTCTTGATTAAAATAAAACAAATATTGTAAAGAAATGTCTTGGCAGTTTGGCAGTTCTTTTTTACATATGGTTAGGCATGAAGCTCGATTTAGTGTGCAGCCAAATTACACATACATGCTTGCATTGCTTCACACTATGTTTACTGTTTTGCATGCATAGTGCTGGCACTGGAGTACCTATTGGTCATGTGCCTAAAGTGAATTTCTTGATTGCACAGGATGTATGATGATATTGGTGAACTTAAGGATATTGAATTGTGTATCAATAATAAAATATTCATCATGTGGGTTTTTGGGGGCCCTGGGTAACACCATAACCTCCACGGTAGATTGAATAAGAAAAATTCAGGGTTGGTTTCCTGTTTATTTGTTTTTGCTTCTAATTTTCACTTGTTTGCTGTTTATTCTCCTCTGGGCTTTGCTTGTGTATGCATGTATATATAAAACCATGAATATTTTTAGTTTCTAGTGAAAAGGTTTGATTTGATTCTGTGGATAGTTATTTTGTTTTCTATGTGTTTCTAGCAAGTCATCATCGGTTCCATTTAGCTGAAATTCGTAGGCTACCTTTGTCAGGCTTTCAGGAATTAATGGAACATACCAGCTTTTTAATCTTAACCTGACTTTTTGGAGTTAAGCTTCCTGATATGTTAAGTGTGTTGAGCATACTTTTGTAAATAGAATTTGAGTCATATTTCTCTCTCTGCCTAATTTTTCCAAAATTTGTAAACTATTTGTGCATATTCTTAATTCACAGCAATGTGTTTGTTTGCATACAGTTAAGCAGGGCCACTAGGGCCACTCAGGGAGAAAGAACTCCGAAGCCTGACATACCAGCAAAAGGGTAAGAATTTCTTACCAGTCAGACTCTGGCTTCTGTCTCTCTGTGCAAACTGGTTAAATAAATGGTAAAAGTCACTGTTTATCTCCTCTGCAAAGTTTTGATTAACACGAAAAAAGAATCCTGAGGCTGCTCTTAAACTGTAGTGAATCCAGTGTGCTTTATGTGTCTTTCTATATTGTTCTGTTATAAAGAGGGGTACCTTAGGATACAATGTGTGCCTAGGAACCTATAGGCTCACTATTCAAGGCTGCCCAGCAAACTGGTCAGTCATGTCCTTGGGAGCTTGACCTTGCAACCATGTGGCCGTGCTTTCTCTATTCACAATGGTGGCCCAGGTTTAGGGTTCAATTCCTGGCTTAGGGAATGAGTCCTTTATCTTCTGGCTGTCTGTGTATTTATATGTGTTGTGTGTGTAATATAAAAGAGCTTTAATTAATTGGTTTAATAATAAGAGTGTTGCGGGAAGTCAGGGACCCTGAACAGAGGGACCGGCTGGAGCCGTGGCAGAGGAACATAAATTGTGAAGATTTCATGGACATTTATCACTTCCCTAATAACACTCTTTTTCTTATGCCTGTCTTACTTTAATCTCTTAATCCTGTTGTCTTTGTAAGCTGAGGATGTACGTCACCTCAGGTCCACTGTTATGATTGCGTTAACAGTATAAATTGATTGTGAAACATGTGTGTTTGAACAATATGAAATTAGTGCACCTTGAAAAAGAACAGAATAGCAGTGATTTTAGGAAACAAGGGAAGACAACCATAAGGTCTGACTGCCTGCAGGGTCGGGCAAAAAGAGCTATATTTTTCTTCTTGCAGAGAGCCTATTAACAGACATGCAAGTAGGAGAGATATCGCTAAATTCTTTTCCTAGCAAGGAATATTGATATTAATACTCTAGGAAGAGAATTGCATTCCTCGGGGGAGGTCTATAAACGGCCATGCTGGGAGTGTCTGTCTTATGTGGCTAAGGACTGAAATACGCCCTGCTCTTCTGCAGTACCCTCAGGCTTATTAGGGTGGGGGAAAATCCCACCCTGGTAAATTTGAGGTTAGACTTGTTCTCTGCTCTCAAACCCTGTTTTCTGTTGTTTAAGGTGTTTATCAAGACAATACGTGCACAGCCGAACATAGACCCTTATCAGGAGTTCCTGATTTTGTCCTTGCCCTTTTCGTCAGAAGCATGTGATCTTTGTTCTCCTTTCTGCCCTTTGAAGCATGTGATCTTTGTGACCTTCTCCCTTTTCTTACACCCCCTCCCCCTTTGAAATCCCTAATAAAAACTTGTTGGTTTTGCGGCTCAGGTGGGCATCATGGTCCTGCGGATATGTGATGTCATCCCAGGCAGCCCAGCTGTAAAATTCCTTTATTTGTACTCTTTCTTTTTATTTCTCAGACTGGCCAACACTTACGGAAAATAGAAAGAACCTATGTTGAAATATTGGGGGTGGGCTCCCCCGATATAGGAGCTTAAATATTTTGTCAGAAAAGTAGAATGTGTAATGCATTTTATTTTATTTTATTTTATTTTATTTTATTTTATTTTTGAGATGGAGTCTCACTCTGTTGCCCAGGCTAGAGTGCAGTGGCATGATCTTGGCTCACTGCAACCTCTCTCTGCCTCCCAGGTTTAAGCGATTCTCCTGTCTCAGCCTCTTGAGTAGCTGGGACTACAAGCATGAGCCACCGTGCCCAGCTAATTACGTATTTTTAGTAGAGAGGAGGTTTCACCATATTTGTCAGGCTGGTCTTGAACTCCTGACCTCAGGTGATCCACCCGCCTCAGCCTCCCAAAGTGCTGGGATTATAGGCATGAGCCACTGCACCTGGCCATTCAATGCCTTTTATTTAGTTCATGTGACTTAAGCAATCTTTGGGAACAAAGACAGTTAGAAAGATTATTGGCAAAATAAAAATATCTTCAAAAAAATGTAAACATTTGGCTTAAATTATGCAGGTCAGATACTAGGTTTGCTAAATACTTTAGGTCATAAACTACTTATCTGACTTTTAAAAATTGTTCAATTTATTTTGGAGCATTATATTCTAGATAAGGCCTGGGAATGTGTGAAATTAGCCATGCCCCCTAGCTATGCAAAGAAGGTTATAAAGAAAAGATATTTTACATACGAAAGGATCTTATATGGTAATTTTTTGTCCTAAAGTAAAATAATTGGTTGTTTAAAAGAGGGATGTTTAGGACAAGTCAGAAAGTCCAAGCATGTCATACATTGTTTGTGTATGACATGAAAGAATTTATTGAAGAGAATTTATGCAAGAAATGTTGTACAATTTAAAGGTGATTAGGCCACCTAAATGCTTCATAAAATGACACCATGACTCTTAATTGTACAACCTGCCTGCTTTACAGCTAGGTAAGACCTGGGACATGTGGAGTTAGACACTGGAAGAAGTCAGACCTTATCTGCACTTCTGTGTGGGTCTTAGGCTCCACTCCTTGTACATAATTAAAATCCTAAACTTACCAAGGTTTTCACCAAAAGTAAAGTTGCAAAGAGTTAACACTGTAACATGTAATCTAGACTACTGAAGAAACTGTTTTACATATAAGGTGTGTAAGAAAAGTAAAATGTGTTTTTGGTAAAAGATTATAAGAAGGCATGGGAATGTGAATTTGTTTTTGTTTTTTTTTTTTGCCAAGTGTTAAAGAATTATTTTAAGTTAAGATAAAGCTAAAGGTTTGAACAAGTTGTGGAAGGTTTTTTAAAAATAAATATTATAAAAAATTCTGTGTGTGAAATATTAACATATGTTCCAAAATTGTATGGGATTTCTAAAATTCTAATATATCTGAGTATATGCTATCAATCATAATTATGGTTATTATGTTAACTGATTGTAAACCACAGAAATAACCAAATTTCCTTGTATAAAGCTACTAACCCAAGTAGAACAAAAAATTAATTAAATACCAAGAAAATATTTTGTCAGATTTTCATGTTTAACCAGCTGATACTGAAATTGTTTAGATATATAATTTGAATGAACTCCATGGTCTAAGTCAAATTACTTATGATAATCCATCAATTACCAGTGCTATTCACGTAATTTGAAGAAACAACTGCCATTCAAGAGGATATAAATTTAACTAATCTAAAGTTAACTAAGCATGGACTCATGGAGAACCAGGATGACCACGTTGTCCTTCCTGAGTCCTTCAAGCTTTTATTATTAAAAGTTCTGCATTCCACGACTCATCACGGAAAAGATAAAATGATCCAAATTGAATATATTGGTGTGGTGACTTATAAATTGCTAAAATAGTTTATAACCAATGTTTGGTCCCATATTTCTGGGAAAGCAATCAAAGCTTCAGGTACATTTGGTCACCTGATGGGCCATTTAAACATTTTATAAAGGAATTTCACTCAATTGTTATTTTCTGTTTTTTGGTTTTTTTGTGACAGAGTCTCTCTCTGCCACCCAGGCTGGAGTGCAGTGGCATGATCTCAGCTCACCGCAACCTCTGTCTCCCAGGCTCAAGGGATTCTCCTGCCTCAGCCTCCCAAGTAGCTGGGATTACAGGCCCGTGCCACCACATCCAGCTAATTTTTGTGTTTTTAATAGAGACAGGGTTTTCACCATGTTGGGTGGGCTGGTCTCAAACTCCTGGCCTCAAGTGATTGGCCCACCTCAGTCTCCCATAGTGTAGGGGTTACAGGCGTGAGCCACTGTGCCCCGCCTAAATTGTTATTTTCAATGCATGTTTTCTGGTTGTATAAAACTTCTCATGCAAGACAGCTAATGTTATAATAGTAGATTATTATGCTACAGTATAATTTCACCAGGTAAAGAAAGCTTTTTATGGTTTGGATCTTTTGAGAACATCAGAGAAAGACTGCCCCCCATGCTTGTTCGTGTCCCCCACGCTTCTGTGATGCAGCTTGAATATTGCAGGAGTGATTGAATTCAAGGTAACCCAGCTCTTTGCCACCCCAATTTGAGGAGCAAAATACCTTCCCTGCTGACCTACCTTTATGCCTGGGTGCCTCCACATACATAATCAATTTTTTTTTTTTTAGATGGAGTCTCCCTCTGTCACCCAGGCTGGAGTGCAGTGGTGTGATCTTGGCTCGCTGTAACCTCTCTCTGCCTCCTGGGTTCAAGCAATTCTCCTACCTCAGCCTCCCAAATAGCTGGGATTACAGACATGCAGATTTTATTTATTTATTTATTTATTTATTTTGTATTTTTTGTTCTTTTAGTAGAGATGGGATTTCACCATGTTGGCCAGGCTGCTCTTGAATTCTTGATCTCAAGTGATCCGCCGGCCTTGGTCTCCCAAAGTGCTGGGATTACAGACGTGAGCCACAGCACCTGGATGCATAATCAAATACTTTTAGTTAAAGCTCTGAGGTCCATGTTAAAAAGCCAAGTACTCATAAGGGGAATATGCCATGCTGTCATCTGACATGAGCAGTGGCCACGTGATGTTCTTGGTTTTATGCTGTTCTGAGAAGGCTCTGTGGGGACAGGGAGGAGGCCTGGACAGGAAGGTCAGAGGACCCAGGATTTAAACTGGCTGGGTGACCATGAGCGGGTTTCCCAAGGAGGGAAAGAATGCAGACTTGGGCTCCTGGGAGCTTTCTCTGATGAGCTTTTGGATCCCAGGGCAGCTGCCCTTGGCCAAGAGAACAACCAAACAGTTGAGACAAGTCTCTGGTCTGGGCTGGAGCCTGCATCAAAGTTGTTGGACTAGCACTGTGGGATTCCGTTTCTGATTCTGTAAGGCTAATCTTTTGCTTTCCATTCTCTGCATTGAGCAGTCTATTTGTGGGCTCTGGAACCAGACAGACTTGTTTTTAAAATGTAGAATCTGTCACTTATCAGTTGTGGGATCTTGGGCAAATTACTTAACCTCTCTGAGCTTCCGTTTTCTCCTCTGTAAAACAGCTTTATACACAGCAAGAAT
This sequence comes from Theropithecus gelada, assembly GCF_003255815.1. Taxonomy (NCBI): domain Eukaryota; kingdom Metazoa; phylum Chordata; class Mammalia; order Primates; family Cercopithecidae; genus Theropithecus; species Theropithecus gelada. The sequence continues at coordinate 68,764,567 of NC_037682.1, read as the reverse complement.
GAATAAGTCAATACACACAATATCTACATCTCAGCGCCTGGCACTGATAACCTGTCATTTCATTGCAAGTTTTATTTTTATTTCAAAATAGACTCAAATTCCTACATTTCTTCCTATCTCCACTGCTACCATCAAGTCACTCTCATCTCCTTCCTGGTTTATGGCAAGGACTTCCTAATGGACCTCTCTGCTCTGGCACTCACAGCCAGGGCAATCTTTGTAAAGTGTCCCCAGAGCCTGCATCACCTCTGCCTAAAGGCCTCTAACTGGCTTCCTGCTGTGACTGGAGTAAAATCCACAGCCCTGACAGTGGCCTATCCAGCCAGCCTTGCTGCCCTCAATTCTCCCCTCAAGCCCCAACCAGCCTCGTGTCCTGTCTGAGCAAGTCAAGCTCACTCACTCATTGAGGTCTTTGCACTGAGATTCCCTCTCTTGGAAAAGGTTCCTCAGGTCCCTGCAGGTTTGGCTACCTCCCTTTGTTCAAGTCTCAGCTCAATGTGAGAGTAGCACCCAGCCATGTCACCTCTGCTGGCACCTCTGGCACCTCTACTGTGCTCCCATTTGCCCTCTTCATAGCATTGACCATCTTCTCACTTACTTAGATGCCCAGCCACCCGTTTATCATCGGCCCTCCCTGTAGATGGCCACCACCATGACAGCAGGGACCAAGGCGGTCTGTGGTCATGGCTCTTTCCCCAGTACTTGTCTCTGGGTCTGGACGCAGGAGACCCTCTGAACTACTTATTGAATTTTATTTTATTTTATTTTTTAAATATTTATTTATTTATTTTAGAGACAGGGTCACTACCTTGCCCGGGCTGGTCTTGAACTCCTGGACTAAAGCAATTCTCCCATCTCAGCCTCCAGAAGTTCTGGGATTACAGGCATGAGCCACCAGGCCCAGCCTACTGAATAAACATTATTTTTTAAATTCTATAAAACACCAGGTTGAAAGTTCTTTTATCAGAGGGGAAGATGTGAAAGCGATGGAGTCTTTGGCGGCTGCTGAAAACCGCTGCTCATCAGACTTCTGCCTCTGAGCTTGCCCTCTGCTTTCCTCTTGTGGGGACCCCTCTAAACCCCTGCCTGTGTATAGAGAGACAAGCCCGGCACAGGGCAGGAAGAAAGGGAGCAATGGGCGGGCGGAGAAAGGAACGGGAGTGTCTCAGGCAGCGCCCTCTGGTGGGCACAAACTCCATGACAAGTTGGAGACCTGGAATCCCTGTCCACACTCTGCCCGCAACTCCATTCTTGCAAGGTTTCCCTTGCAAACCATTCTTGCAAGGTTTGCCCCTTTGTCAGATGGGAACTCAAGCTCGTGCCCTACCTATGCAGTCACTTTCCACCTTGTATTGCAGTTATCTGGCTCTCCCATGGGATGGAAAGTCACTGGGGCCAGTGCTGGCTCTGGTCCATCTCTGGGTGCCCCATGGCTAGGACTGTGGTGTCTGCCAAACATACGGCTCTCACGTGTATGTGGGGACGAATCCTGCACACTGAGACCCAGGGGCCTACTCTCTGGTCTGCCCTAATCCTTTGAGTCACTCAGCATGCTGTTGGCTTTGTCTCAGAGTTTTATTATTCTTGTCATCTCTCACCCCATCCCATAGAGAAAGGGCTTCCCACCAAATGATTTAGCCTCCTGCCAGGGCTAAGCAGGCTCCTCTGGCAGGTCTACCAATCAAGTTATTATATGCAACCTTTTTTTCTTCTTTCTTTTCTTCCTTCTCTCTCTCTCCTTTCCTTCCTTCCTTCCCTCTCCTTCTTTCCTTCCTTCCTTCCTTCTTTCCTTCCTTCCTTCCTTCTTTTCTTCCTTCCTTCCTTCCCTCTCCTTCCTTCCTTCCTTCCTTTTTCTTCTCCTTTCAACTCAAATCGCTCTGTGGACAGCAGGAAGCAGACATAATTTGGGACAGGGCCTCTGAGTATAAGTCCCAGGCCCTGCCACCTACTCTCTGGACATCATTCTCCTTGACTGTGAAATGTGCTGATGCTAAGCCCTGCCCTGCTGTCCTCACAGGAGGGCTACACAGAGCAAATGAGGTGTGGTATGAAATGGAAGATCCATGTCAACTTCAAAGTGTGGCCCAAACCTGTTTATGCAGTAAGATCATCTGGATTTGCTTGTTGTAAAAAACTGAAAACTATGACTCCCTACCCTCACCCTACATATGAGAAAGTTTTAAAAGTATGTAACATTGAAGTCAAATTCTGGAACATTTGGGAAAAAATGAGATTTCTGGGCCTTTCTGTTGCTTGGTGAAGACTTGTGCTTTGAACCACGCTGCAGGCAGCACGGAGCTGGCCCCAACCTCTTCTGTCGTCACAGGGCATCATAGGCTCTCCCAGCCGAAGGAGCCTCAGGATCTCCTAGGCTGACTCGTCTTATGGCTGGGGAAGAAAGCAGGCTCAGAGAGGTGGGACTCACCTCTCCATAGGCAGTGGGGCTGCGGTGGGCTGAGTGAGGCGGGGCACAGACTTAGTCACCAGCAAGATTCGGAGCAGAAGTGGGTCCTGGTCAAGGAGTGGAGAGACAGAGGTGGAGCCTCACAGGGGCTCCTACCCTAGCCCAGCCCCAGGCCTGTCTGAGCACACACCTGCTGCTGTGAGGAGGGGAAGAAGAGGGAGCAGGGAATGGGGGTTTCCCTTGCAGAGGAACTGGAACAAACGCTGGAAGTCTCAAGAGCTGGTTTCTTGGTGGTTTCTTCCGCGAGCTTGCTGTGCAGCCTTGGAAAGGCCACTTACTCTCTCTGGTCCTTCATTTCACTATCAGTAAAATGGATATAACAGACCCATTTATTAATCCTACAGATATGAATTGACAACCAGCTATGTGCTGGGCGGCAGCCTAGGTGATGTGGACCCTGTGGGGAGCAAGGCAGGAACAGTTCCTGCCTCTGGGGAAAAATAAACACAAAGTAAATGTGATGAGCATCACTCTGAAGGGTAGACCAGGTACTGGGCTGGCACAGAGGAGGAGCATCTAACTTTGCCTGTTGTAGGATGGGGGGAGGTGGTCAGGGAGGGCTTCCCAGAAGAGGTGGCATGGCAGCTGAGGCAGGAAGGATGAATGGGAGCTAATCAGGCTGGTGGGTGCGAGGATAGGGAAGCAGTCATTCCTCCCCCTCTCCTCTTCTACCCTTGAAGTCACCTTTCTTTAAAACATGTTAGCAAAGGACGTCTGTGTAGTCACTCCTGAGGTCTGCTCAGAAGCCAGACTCACTCCTACACGCCCAGCATGCACCCATTCTGTCCCCTCCTTGCCAGCCTCACGTGTCTGAGCAGGATGTCGAATGTTACTGGTGGGTGGGGCAAGTCCAGGAATGACAGTGTTTGTGTCTGTGTGTGGGGAGAGTATTTAAAGCCTGCTTTAAGTATGACTTTGCCCACAGTCTGCGGGAAGCGCCCAAAAGCTACGCCTTTCCCAGGGTCCCCTGGGAGTGCTGGTCTGTCCCCTCCACCTCTTCCCCTCTGAGCAGCTTCCACCTGCTTCCACACAGTGACTGGCCTCATTTAGCCTCAGTTCCCTCCTGGGAGTCCCTTAGTCTGAAGGAAACAGGACAGTGAGCCAGGCGTGGTGGCTCATGCCTGTAATCCCAGCACTTTGGGAGGCTGAGGCGGGCGGATCACCTGAGGTCAGGAATTCGAGACCAGCCTGGCCAACATGGTGAAACCCCTTCTCTACTAAAGTACGGAAATAGCCGGGCGTGGTGGTGGGTGCCTGTAATGTCAGCTACTTGGGAGGCTAAGACAGGAGAATCACTTGAACCCGGGAGGCGGAGGTTGCAGTGGGCTGAAATCATGCCATTGCACTCTGGGAAACAAGAGTAAACTCTGTCTTAAAAAAAAAAAAAAAAAAAAAAAAAGACCATGCATGGTGGCTCACACCTATAATCGCAGCACTTTGGGAGGCTTAGGGCAGTGGATCACGAGGTCAAGAGATCGAGACCATCCTGGCCAAAATGGTGAAATCCCATCTCTACTAAAAATACAAAAATTAGCTGGGCGTAGTGGCATGTGACTGTAGTCCCAGCTATTTGGGAGGCTGAGGCAGGAGAATTGCTTGAACCCAGGAGGTGGAGGTTGCAGTGAGCCCAGATTGTACCACTGCATTCCAGCCTGGTGCCAGAGTGAGACTCCGTCTCAAAAAACAAACAAACAACAACAACAACAAATAAGACAGTGAATTCAGGTCTTTATTCTTCCTGATCCCAGCAGCAGGTGGGGAGAAGGGACCCATGGAGAGTCTAAGAAGGAGAGGTGGGTCTGTCCAGGGACTGGGGAGGAGTACGGGAGGAGCATTCGAGGTTACCAGGAGGGGCCATGCCTGCTGGGTGGTCTTGAGACAAGAATGTAAGGAGATGTGCTCAGAGCAGCCCTTCATACGCTTTCAAACACCAGGCAGCGTGCTTCCTTCAACCGCCCCTCTCTGCCTGCTCTCCTCAGCTGGGCTGTCGTCAAGGAGGGTGGATTTTTCATTTGGCATCTTTTCTGCATCTTCAGCTGCCCATGTCCCAGGGCTCCAGCGAGGTTAGCAAGTAGGGAGGAGAGGGGAAATGTGGCTGGGGGAGGTGGAGGCTGTGGCTTTTGCTGTTTCAGTCATCTATTGCCTTATAAGAAACCACTGCAAAGCACGAAGGCTTAGAACAGCAACCATTTTATTTACTCATGACTCTGCAACCAGGGCTGGGCTGGGCTGGTTGGTTCGGCTGGGTTTGTTGTGGTCACTCATGAGCGTGAAGCTGGTGGCACAGCTGGGGCCTGAAGTCTGCTGGGATATTGGAAGTTTGAACTTTTCTTTCTCTTTGTAGTCTTAGAACTGGCACTGAACCAGTTCTGCATTGCACTGATTAAAGTCACATTCCAGCCCAGACTCAAGAGGAGTACAAATACAATGGTGTAAATCCTCAGAGGTGTGGGTTCACTGGAGTCATGAATAGAAAAGGATATCACATCAGTTGGTGGAGAAGGCAGCATATATGTGAATAAAACGCCCTACCCTTCAACTACCTTCTCTATGGATCTCTATGGATGCCTCTAGCATCATGGTCTTAACAACTGTTTTATCAACACACTACCTTAAAAACATTTTTTAGGGTATAACACATTTTGAGAGCATGCTCAGGTACCTCTTGCACCCCATTAGTTAGAAAATGCCCCACTCCCGCATCCAACCCAGATATCTCATCTCTATCCCTTCATCACACTCTTGGTATCCTGAGACCTTGCCTATCTAGGAGAGGCCTTGGACAACAATCATAGCTTAAGCCAAAGGGAAATGGTGGAACTGAAGGCAGAGACTGAGGCTATTGGGGAGAGTAAGAAGAGTGGAAGGTTTTTCTCTCCATCTCTCAAATCACAGCAGGTCAGTGACTGCCATCTGTGATGCAGGCCTGGGGAAACAGTGGCAAACCTGCCTCAGGAAACGGGCATGAGGACATTTCCTAAGCACTGTGTCTTTAAGAGTGTTGGGCCAGAAGGCGGCTGTGTGGCTGGGTGGTGTTGAAATGTACTGGGGCACAGGGTAGGACGTCTTTTTAAACAAATTCCTAAGCATAACAGCTTCCATGATATCACCCTCTGGGAGCTGATGGCCACTAAAGAAACCCTGGTTGAGAATATCTTGAGCCACAGAAAACTTATAAGTTTGACTAAAAGAAGAATTTTCAAAACAAATAAATCATGTGATGTCTATGAACACTTATCATACACAGAGCACTCTTCTCAGGGTTTTAGGAGCATTAGCTTATTTTCAACAACTGCCCTGTGAGGTAGCTACTAGACTTCCATTTACAGATGTGGAACTGAGGGTGAACGAGGGGCTGAGCAGCTCACCCCGGGACACCCAGCTGTGAGTGGCAGGGCCAGGCTTGAGCCCAGGCAACCTCCCTTTGGAGCCTGTGCCTTGGTTACTAGTTACACTGCCCTAAGAAGTCCCCGCCTCGGGCCTTCACCTGATTAGGGAACCTGGCTTTTTACAGCCAAAAGCCGGGCTCTTTGCCTTTCTTAACCTGAGCAAGAGGGCTGGCACCTCCATTCATCCCTTCACTTTGGAAAAGTTGTTGCTTCTGAGGCTCAGCTAATTAGAAAATTGTTCCTGAGTTGATACTTCTGGTAAAAGACTAGTTTCTCTTTTTCTGTGTCTTCCTGTATCATGTATATATTATTTCTGTGTCTTCCTGTGTCATATATGCAATTATTTATATGTTACATATACATATGTGCATATATAAAAAACATGGCAGGGCACAGTGGCTCACGTATGTAATCTCAATACTTTGGGAGGCTGAAGTGGGAGGATTTCTTGAGCTCAGGAGTTCAAGACCAACCTAGGCAACAAAATGAGACTTTGTCTACTAAAAAATAAAATATTAGCTGAGCATCGTGATATAAGCCCATAGTCCCAGTTACTCGGGAGGCTGAGGCAGGAGGCTTGCTTGTGCAAGGGAGATTGGCTACAGTGAGCTATGATTACACCACTGCACTCCAGCCTGGGTGACAGAATGAGAGCCTGAAAAAAGAAAAGGAAGGAAGGAAGGAAGGAAGGAAGGAAGGAAGGAAGGAAGGAAGGAGGGAAGGAGGGAAGGAGGGAAGGAGGGAAGGAGGGAAGGAGGGAAGGAGGGAAGGAGGGAGGGAGGGAAGGAAGGAAGGAAAGAAAGAAGGAAGGAAGGAAGGAAGACAAAAAGAAACATAAATGTGTTTGTACCTCCAGTTCAGAACACTTTGACTATCTAATGGATATGCAAAAGAAAATAATAAATAGCTTTGGGAACTAAAGAATAAACACACAGGAATTTCCCTCCAAGCTCAACAAACACAATAATCCCTGTAGACAGAACCACTAGTACTTAAATAAATAAAGAGAAGAATAAACACAGGGCATGTGACTTAACTGGATAGACATTTGCTGTCGTTAGAAGCTGAGCTATGGACTGACATTGGGTATTGATGCACAGAGCAAGTATAATTGCAATTAGCTACCAGTGAACACTGGGCACTGATATACAGTGGACACTGCCTCCAACAGACATTTTCCCTTTGTGGATATTGGTCATTGGTGGAAGCTATCATTCATATGATAAACATTAGATATCAACCAATATTTGCACCCTGGTGAACGTTAGCCAACAAGGAACGCTGAACATTGATGGGCAAGGTCCTATTAGCCTATGATGACCTCTGTCATCATAGACATTGCCCTTGGTGGAGATTAGGTATGCGTGGGCATTAGCACTGGTGGACTTTAAATTCTGTAAACACATAAAGTGAGCAAGGGGTAGGCCTCTGCTCACCATATTCCTGGCAGTCCAGAGAAACAGCTCATGAGCTGGTTTGGTGGCAGCTGGATGGTAGAATCTACCTCTTTAGCCGCCTTTTCCCTCTGAAAGCCTTTTGGCCATGACAATTTGGGGAAACCAGGGGGTTGTGTGATAACAACAGAGGGACATTTCTGAATTTGGAAGAGTCTCATTGGCTCCCTGAACTACAGAGGGATTGGATTACACACAAATCTACACTTACTCTCTTCTGCCATCCTGACCAACACTGTCTGGGTGTTTGCCCCTCCTTTAGAAATGAGATAATCAAATCGCAGCAGGGCTGGCTTCTTGGGCAGTGAAACCATAGAAGGACCCTGTGCTTGGTTTAATGCTCTGTTCTTGTCATCTTGAAATCCTAATAACTTCGAACAAGGGGCCCTACCTTTTCATTTTATACTGGGTCCCACAAATCACACAGGCAGTTCTGAAGCACAGAATCCTGGCCATGGACCATGGCAACTTACTCGTCTCTGGGCCTCAGTTTCCCCATCTGTGAAAAGGGGCCAGGAGAGAAAGGACTTTAACTTTGAACTTTGGCTTTTTATGCTCTAAGATCTAGAATCAACAGTCTGATTGGAGCTATGTAGAACTGCATTAACTTCTCCAATTTATTTGAAAATGAAAAAGCAATGGAATCCCAGTGCTTTCTGGTCTCTCAGTGCACCTCTACCCTCTCTGATTCATGGGGTTTACACATCTGGCCCGGCCCCTGGGGTAGGACAAGGAAGAATGTGAGAATTGCCATCTGACAGATAAAGCCTGGCCTATGCCGGTTTCTTCATCTGTATGGTGACAAAAAACCTGGTGCAGTTGTGAGGAGATGATGGCATGTACCCAAAGCATGAGGAACACATAACCATAGCTGGCCGCTGCATTATTATGAAAGGCAGAAAGAGATTGGTGACCCTGCTGACCCAGGGTGGTGAGCTGGGCCACAGCTGACGGTGAGTACCTACTCCATGACCCTGTGGATTACCAGGTGTTGTTCTGTGATTCTACAGTCCCAGAACTTTACAAAATTCTTCAGTTCTGAGTGACAGTTATAAAAACGGACTCAGACTACATGGCTCTGTAATCTACTTCATAACGCTATGAAGCTGAGCTCAGGAGTTCAAGACCAGCCTGGGCAACAAAACGAGATCTTGTCTACTAAAAAATAAAATATTAGCTGAGCATGGTGACACAAGCCTGTAGTCTCAACTACTCGGGAGGCTCTATGAAGTTGGATGAGGGCAGGAAAGAGCGCTTACAGGCTGTCATTTTGTGCCAGGCACACAGTACTTGGTTCTCTACAAATGTTACTTCATTTCTTCTTCATACAGTCCTGTGGAGGGAGCTATTTTCCCTTCCTTCCTTCCTTCCTTTCTCTCTCCCTCCCACCCTTCCTCCCTCCCTTCCTCCCTCCCTTCCTTTTTATTTCAGGGTCTAGCTCTGTCACTCAGGCTGGAGTGCAGTGGCACAATCTCAGCTCACGGCAGCCTCAACCTCCCAGGATCAAGGAGATATTTCCCCTTTCTTTCTCTTTCTTTTTTGTCTTTCTTTTTCTCTCTTTTCTTTCTTTCTTTTTTTTTTTTTTAAACAGGGTCTAGCTCTGTCGCCCAACCTCCCAGGTTCAAGCCATCCTCCCACTTTAGCCTCCCAAGCAGCTGGGACTACAGGCGTCATCACCATGCCCGGTTAATTTTTAAATTTTTAAATTATGTTGTGCAGGCTAGTCTTAGTTTTGAACTCCTGAGCTCAAGCGATCCTCCTGCCTCAGCCTCCCAAAGTGCTCGGATTACAGGCAGGAGCCATCGTGCCCGGCCTTGAGGGGGATATTTTCATCCCTATTTTCCAGGTTCAGAGAAATAAAGCGACCTGGTCAAAAATCACACAATTGGTTAGTGATGAACCCAAGATTTCAACCCTTTTCTGTGAATTCCAAAACGGATTCTTTGCACTAATTTTCCTGATTGTGTAAGATTCGAAGGCCCTCGCCCTGAGCACCAGGGTTCCTGGAGGGTGGAGTACAGCAGGGCGAGGGTAGTCTGGCGGGCGGGGAGGGACTGGCCTCATAAAGCAAACAGCTCAGCCCACTTTGTTCTGCAGCCGCCCTGGGCCTGGCTCTTGGCCCCGGGGGGACCTGGGGTGTCTGGCCATGCGTGAGCACGAGGTGGCGCTGCGGGCCGGGAGTCTCCGCAAGGGGAAGGAGGGGCGCGGGGACTCCCGGGTCGGCTAGGCCCGCCGGGGCTTCCACTCTCCTTATGGCTGGCAGGAGGCCACGGTTGCAGGGTGCAGGGCAGGTTCCCCACCGGGAAGGACGAGCCCGCCCAGCGTGATGGCATCCACGCCCATGCTCTCACTGGGCCTTCACCCTGCCCCATTTTGCAGAGAGGAAGCTGCAGCTCGGCCGGAGGTGACCTGCTCCAGAACTGATTGCCGCAGAAGCCCCCTCCTTCCCTTCGCTGCCTCCGCACGCTCTGGCCCTGTGTTTAAGGCCTTTTTGTTCCATGGCCCTCCCTCAAGGACTCCTTCCACAAGCAGGGACTTGGGAAGACCCTGACCCAGTGGGTGAAAGTACCGTGATCCCTACCTCCATCTGAAGCCTCTCTTGTCCCAGGAAATGTGGGGGAGGTGAAGAACAAACAGGAGGACTGTGGGGGCCCAGAGTCTCACCCTGACCTCCCTCTCCCCCACACCGCCCCGCGCCACGCCTCAGCCCTTTCCTACCTTGACGGCTGAGTGCCAGCCTCGGACCCAGGGCCTCAGGTTGATACTTCTCCCTGGGGAGGCCTGATTACAAGATGGGCAAGCTCCCTACCAGTGCATATGGCCTGAATGTTCTGGGCACAGAGTAGGTATCAGGAAAAACCTGCCATTGGTGATGATGGTAGACATTCCCTGTAGACTGGCCAGTTAGAAGGAAGAACTTGGTGACAGCAGAGCCACCCAGATGCGCTGCAAGCCTGATCTCTGTCAGTGGAAGTGTGCAAACAGGAGCTGGGGTACCATACCAGCTGAAGCGCCAAGAAAGAACAAAATACTGTTGCAGTTCAGAGGAGGGAGGTGGGAGGGGCTCGGGAAGCTTCTGAGGACCGGCAGGCACTAGGTCTACTGGATGGGAAGGAGGTTGAGAGACAGGGGTGAGGACAAGGGCAAGGTCCCACAGTAACACCTGAGCAAGAGAACAGGTGTGCAAGGGCCTGCCTGGCATGCTCATGGCTATGGCTGGAGTTGGGGTGACAGGAACAGCGGGGAGGGCCGGGGGAGATGAGAGGTGAGCAAGGTGCAGGAACTCCCTCCCTCACGTCACCTTACTCCCTTAATCCTGAGATTATCAGGCTTTTCAGGGAGAACAAGCTGCCCAGGGCAGGGCCTAACCTGATTCATCTTGGTGGCCCCAGAGCCCAGCCCAGGGATTGCCAGTGGACACTGGCTGAGTGAAACAAAGAACTTTTTATGGTGTTTATTAAATCAAGGACCAGTCAGATAGATGATGGGCTAGGCAGGTGGGGGAAGACAGAGCTCACTGCCCTGTGGGGTCTCTGTGGGGCCAGCCCCTGATGCCCACGTGGCCACTGATGCCCAGCTTCCCCCAACACCGCAACACAGGCCCAGGACAATATCACAAAAGTGAACAAATGCAACCTTTTCCTGCTTTTACAAATGACATGTCTCCATCCCCGGCCAGCAGGGGTGGGGGAGGCGGGTTGAAAGTGACAGTCCATTAAAAAGGCAACAACATTTATAAAATGAAGACTAAGGAAACAGCCCAGGGTTTGGAAGCTGAGATGCTACCCTGGGGGTCGAGCATAGACATGGGTGGGGGAGATCTTGCCTCCTTTCACGGCATTCCTGGGAGGGTGAGAAGGGCTGTCGCACTCAGGGCCAGTGGGGACTGAATCCAGGAGGCCCCTTGGAGCTCCCGGCCAGATGAGGCTCCAGAACTGCAGCAACTCCTTGGGGCAGTATCTAGAGGATGCTCAGGGGAAAATGGGTAGGTTTCCAGTCTGGATGCTGGGGGACCCCAACCCAGGGTGAGAAACTGGCTAGGCTGGAACCAATGTGCCCTAAGCTTCCAGAGGCTCCGAAGGGCAGAGTGACTTAGCCCATGCCACACAGCTGGTCACCAGGCCCAGAGTCCCACTTGTGAGGCTCTTGCCTGTCCTGCTGCTGCTACTCTTGTGCTAATGGGGAATGGGCAAGGGCAGCAAGGGGAGCCCAGGCGGGGAGGGCGGGGCTTATTAGAGGAGACAAGAAAGTGCAATGGGCCCGGCTGGGAGGCAGGAGGCTATGCTCCAGTCGTGCCACTGCCCCGTAGGAACTCAGATTAGCCTTTTTCCTTCTCAAGGCCTCAGTTTCCCCATCTGTCACATGAGAAGGGTGGACTTGATTCTTTGCAATTCCTTCTACCATTAAGGTTCTAGGGAAATAGAAAAGGAGGAAGTGGGTCTCACGGCCTCATGGCAAAGAAAGGGCTACGTTAGAAAATAAACTTATGCCCCTGAGTGACTGGGCCACGGGCCCAAGGGGACACTCAGCCCAGTGGACCTGAACTCTGCCTTGCAGCAGGGGGTCCCACCCACCCTCTGCCCGTCTCGGGTCAGGCCGGCCCAGCCATGAGGGAAGGCACTTGGGGGATAAGTGGGGAAGGGAAGCAGGAGGGGACCAGAGTCTGGTTTGGCATCGAAGTCCCTCTGCTCATGGTTTGGGGGAGCAATGTAGACAAAGGGGCGAGACTTTGCTGCTAGGTGTGACTCCCAGGTCCAAAGCCTCTTCTAGGCCCACAACTCCTGCAGTGACGTTGCAACATAGGCCTGCGGGCTCCCCACTGGTGTTGGCACATGGAACATAAGTCACTCGGGACCAGAGGCAGCCCAGGACAGCAGTCTGCTATGTGGCCCTGGGCCACACCATTCGTCACAAGATATTGGGGCCCCTGGCAGCAGATTCCCGGGTGTCTACGCAGTGCAGGGCCACCTTGGGGCTGGAGCCAGGCCTCCGGGGGTAGGCACCCTCCCGCACCAGGCGCCGGCACCACACATCCTGGCCCACGCTGACACTCTGCAGTGCCGGGAGGTGGAAAAGCAGCGCCTCAGGCAGGGGCACCAGGTTGGTGCCCGAAAGGTCCAGCTCCTGCAGGGAGTTCAGGCCTGAGAACACCTCAGCTCCTGCCCAGTTGAGCTTGGGGTTGCCCGACAGGTCCAGGACCTGCAGTCCCGGTAGCTCGCGGAAGCCATAGGGCGCCAGCTCAGGGAGCCTCTGCAGGCTGGCCAGAGACAGGTGTGTAAGGCCTGCCAGCCCTGCGAAGGCACCCGGACCAATGACAGCTAGAGGGTTCCCATCCAGGCTCAGGTAGCGCAGGGGCAAGTCTTGGAGGTTGGGCACGGCATGGAGCCGGTTCCAGGCCAGGTTCAGGCTCTGAATGGCGGGCGCAGGCAGGCCGGCCCTCGCGGGGTGGGGCACGAGGCGGTGAATGAGGTTGTGGGAGAGGTCCACGTGTAGTGCCCGGCCCTGACTGTGGGTCGTGAACGCGGACACTGAGACCTCCCGGAGCTGGTTGTGGCTAAGGTTCACGTCACTCAGGGGTGAGCTGGTGAAGCTTTCAGCTGGCAGGGCTGTCAGGCCATTGTGGCTGAGGTCAAGCGACTCCAGGTAACGAAGGCGGGAGAAGGCAGTTGGTGAGATGCTGGTGAGCAGGTTGTGGCTGAGATCCAGGCCAGCCAGCGTCGTGTAGCCCGGCCCCGCCAACACCGACTCGTTCACCATCTCTAGCTGGTTGGAGGACAGGTCCAAGTGGGCTGTGTCCAGAGGGATGGGCACTGGCATGATGTGGGGGCCCAAGCCACTGCAATCCACCCGAGTCAGGCTGAAGCTGTCGAAAAGGCCGAAGGTCTCCACCTCGCACTGGCACCCGGGAAAGCATGGCCGGGTTGTCTGGGCCCCACTCACGGCCAGCAGCAGCAGCAGGGGCCACGGCATGGTGGGGGCTAGAAAGAGAGCCATGGGTGAGGACTGAATGCACCAGATGGTCTAAACCCACCGCACAGAACATGAGCCCAGTCTAGACACCGTTGGAAGGTGTCACAGGCCCCAACCTCCTGAAATGCTTCCTGGAACACTCCCCAGAGTTCCTAGACCCAGTTCCTCTCTGGCCTCTGCCTCTCCATCTGTATGGTAAAGGGGCGTGAGGCTAGGTGGTGAATTTTCAACTAGAAGAAGCAGACTCCTTTCTTAAACAAGAGCAGCAGATGAAGGCAGGCCTGGTCTGGTGAAGTGAGGGGGACCTGAAGCCCTCCACTTCTGCCCACCATCCCTGCCTAGGGTGTTAGGAAACCCAGTTTGAAACCCACCAGACTAGACGGCTTCTCGGGTTGGCCTCTCCAGCTCTGATGGTCCAGAGTCCCTGGGTTGGTCTAGACCCCGACCCCCGGGTGAGGGGCTCATCCACTGGGCTGAGGGTAGGGTGTGCCCAGGGTGCCCCATTCTTTGCTGAGCAAGTGTTACATGTCAGGTGCTATTCTGGCTGCCCCACAGCACAGTCACATCTGACCCTCACGACCCCCTCGCAAGGCAGAAAATTCTGTTTTACTCAAAGGGAACTGGGCCTTAGGTTAAGACACTTTTGGACAGCCACACAACAGAGTGGAGTGGCACTAGAGGGGACACTGACAGACAAAGCACCGCCCACTGCTGTGGTCTGGCCGGGGCTGAGCCAGGCCTGAGACCCACACTCCAGACTTCAAGACCAGGGCTCCCTCCCTGCAATGGGGCCTGCAGTGACTACCCCACCGCACCCCTACTCCACCTGCCCTGTCCCCCTAGCCTGTCATCCAGAGGCAGGATCTTCCCTTCTCACTGGGCATCCTGGTGTCCAACGTAGGTGTCTACACTCCCAGATGGGTTTTGGGGACACCTGTCCCGAGCACCTTTCCCCCTTACCCTGCCCCTTCCCCCAGCAGATTAAGCTACTACACCTCTTTCGTGCCTCCTTTAACCTTGGGCAGGCAATTAGGCTGCTTCCCCCATTATACAGATGAAGAAACAGAGGCTGAGAGAGGAATAGGGCTTTACCCCAAACTAGTAAAATGCAGGGCAGGAATGGGACCCAGGCCTGCTGTACTCCAATTCCTATATTCATATGCATTGCCTCCAGTTAGACTGGCAGAGTAGCTGGTGGAGAGGCAGGGTGCAGGAGGGGCTTTTCCCACTGACACATACTATGGCATGAGCCAGTTTCCCTCCTCAGATCTCAGTTCCCTCTGTCCAATTACAGTGGTGGCTGCCACAGATGCCGGGCACTACATATGTGTTGTCACATCTAATGGTCACACCACCCACTGCTGTTCGATTCAAAGCCTGTGTTCACGCCCACTGTAGCTCCTGGGATGCTGGTGCTCAGTGGTGCTAGCATGAGAAGCAGAGGGCTGGGCGGTGGGAGCCTCTAACTAGACCAGTTGGATAGTGTGTGGTCACCCCTGCCCTGCACAGCGGCCTGCAGCCTGGGAGACAGAAGGCACTAAGCTTCCTTCTAGCAGCGTTCTTCATCTGGGTGGCCCTGCTCTGGGCCCCCTGCCCTCCTGCCCATCCCTCCCTCTGGCCTTCAGGAAGGAGGTGAGAGAGGGGGAGGAGATGGGCCAGGGACCTGCCCCCCTTCCAGACTGGAAGGTGGGTGGGGAGGGAGTAGCAGGATTGTATTACCAGCCCTGCATGAAACTTTAAAGAGCTAGCCACTTGATCTGCACTCTGGCTTTGCCCAGGGGCAGGGAAAAGTGGGACTCTTCTCCCCTGCCCCCATCCCCATGTAGGCCCCTCTTCTCCCACCTCTTTCTTTTGTAGAGGCCAATTTCAGGATTAAATCCAGCCCAGGTGCATCCTGGGCATGGTCCCAACCAAGGCAGGACAGAGTGTTCCAATGTCTGGAACCAATAGGAAAATATTAAGTTGCTTCAGGCCCCCTTTGTTCCCCTGGGTGAGCTCCTCACCGCAGGGCTCATTACCACCAAAGGCCCCACCTCCCCTGCTAGGCTGATCTGCTCATTCATACCCACCCTTCCTGGGGTTTAAACAAACACCACAAAGGCCCCAAGATTACCCTTTGATTCCCAGAGGTGATTATGCAAGGGGTCCGTGAAATGCCAAATGGCCTCGTATGAGCTCCCACTTACATAACCAGCAACTCAAAACACTGCCCAAACCCACTCCCACCAGAGGGGACCTCTCGCTGACCCTCTTAAAGTCTCAGCCTTGTCCTCTGCACTAAAGGGTGGCAATTTCTGCCCTGCCCTCTTCACCTAAGTTGATTAACCCTTACTGCCAACTGTGAAGGGCTGTGCACATGCAAAGGGCGGTCATAACCCAGCAGCCAGAAGATACAGAACTGAGGCAATGTTAGTAACAGCTGATATAAAGAGGCACCTGATGTAAAGAGGCAGGAGTACCTAGGTAACTGTTCGCAGATGCTCCCAGGGCACTGGACTAGGTTCCTTGCTCAGCCCTGCACAGTGGACACCTCTCCCGGGGTTCCTGCTCTGTGCTGGGCCTATGCCCAGGGCTGGGCATTGGCAGTGGGAAGTGCCGACAGTGACAGTCGGGGCCAGTCCTCACTCTCTGCTAGTGCTGGACACACATGCTTTCATTCAGTCTGCACAGTCACTCTGTGAGCCAGCAGTCTCATCCCCATTTTAGAGCAGAGGAACTGAGGATGGGAAAAGGAAGGTGGCTGACCATCTTTAGCAGGAGTGACTTGCTACACTGTGCAACTCTGGGAAGTTGTATTGGTCCGTTTTCATGCTGCTGATAAAGACATACCCAAGACTGGGCAATTTACAAAAGAAAGAGGTTTAATTGGACTTACAATTCCACGTGGCTGGGGAAGGTCTAACAATCATGGTGGAGGGCGAAAGGCACTTCTTACATGGCAGTGGCAAGAAAGAATGAGGAGGAAGCAGCTGAAACCCCTGATAAACCCGTCAGATCTCATGAGACTTATTCACTATCATGAGAATAGCTTGGGAAAGACTGGCCCCCATGATTCAATTACCTCCCACTGGGTCCCTCCCACAACACATGGGAATTCTGGGAGATACAATTCAAGTTGAGATTTGGGTGCGGGCACAGCTAAACCGTATCATTCCGCCCCTGGTCCCTCCCAAATCTCATGTTCTCACATTTCAAAACCAATCATGCCTTCCCAACAGTCCCCCAAAGTCTTAACTCATTTCAGTATTAACCCAAAAGTCCACAGTCCAACGTCTCATCTGAGACAAGTCTCTTCCACCTATGAGCCTGTAAAATCAAAAGCAAGTTAGTTACTTCCTAGATACAATGGGGGTACAGGCATTGGGTAAATATAGCTGTTCCACATGGAAGAAATTAGCCAAAACAAAGGGGCTACAGGACCCAGGCAAGTTCAAAATCCAGCAGGGCAGTCAAATCTTAAAGTTCCAAAATGATCTCCTTTGACTCCATATCTCGCATATCTGAGTCACGCTGATGCAAGAGGTGGGTTCCCATGGTCTTGGGCAGCTCCACCCCCGTGGCTTTGCAGGGTACCTTTCTGGCTGCTTTCACGGACTGGCATTGAGTGCCTGCAGCTTTTCCAGGTGCACAGTGCAAGCTGTTGGTGGATCTGCCATTCTGCGGTCTAGAGGATGGTGCCCCTCTTCTCATAGCTCCACTAGGCGGTGCCCCAGTAGGGACTCTACTCCGACCCCACATTTCCTTTCTGCACCGTCCTTGCAGAGGTTCTCCATGAGGGTCCCGCCACTGCAGCAAACTTTTGCCTGGGCATCCAGGTGTTTCCATACATCTTCTGAAATCTAGGCAGAGGTTCCCAAACCTCAATTCTTGACTTCTGTGCACCCACAGGCTCCACACCATGTGGAAGCTGCCAAGTGCTGTTGAGCTTTGGTTTGGGTTTTGTAAAATGAACAATTATCCCCTTCTGTGGATGCTCAAAGAGATTGGGTCACCTGCCCAAGGCCAGTGAATGATGGTTCTGGGACCTGCCAAATCTTGGGGCTTGCACCCTCTGAAGCCATGGCTGAGCTGTGCCTTGGCCCCTTTTAGTCATGGCTGGAGCATCTGGGACACAGGACACCAAGTCCCTAGGCTGCACACAGCATGGAGATCCTGGGCCTGGCCCAAGAAACCCTTTTTTTCCTCCTACGCCTCCAGGCCTGTGATGAGAAGGGCTGCCTTGAAGAACTCTGACATGCCCTGGTGACATTTTCCCCATTGTCTTGGGAATTAACATTCAGCTCCAAGTTACTTATGCAAATTTCTGCAGCTGGCTTAAATGTCTCCTCAGAAAATGGGATTTTCTTTTCTAATGCATTGTCAAGCTACAAATTTTCCAAACTTTTATGCTGTGCTTCCCTTATGAAACAGAATGCCTTTAACAGCACCCAGGTCACCTCTTGAATGCTTTGCTGCTTAGAAATTTCTTCTGCCAGATACCCTAAATCATCGCTCTCAAGTTCAAAGTTCCACAAATCTCTAGGGCAGGAGCAAATTGCTGCTGTCTCTTTGCTAAAACATAACAAGAGTCAGTTTTGCTCCAGTTCCCAACAAGTTCCTCATTTCCATCTGAGACCACCTCAGCCTGGACTTTATTGTCCACACTGTCATCAGGATTTTGGGCAAAGCCATTCGACAAGTCTCTAGGAAGTTCCCAGCTTTCCCACATTTTCCTGTCCTCTTCTGAACCCTCCAAACTGTTCTAACCTCTGCCTGTTACCCAGGTCCAAAGTTGCTTCCATATTTTGGGTATCTTTTCAGCGACGCCCCACTCTACTGGTACCAATTTACTGTATTAGTCCTTTTTCATGCTGCTGATAAAGACATACCCGAGACTGGGCAGCATACAAAACAAAGAGGTTTAATTGAACTTAACAGTTCCACGTGGCTGGGGAAGGTCTCACAATCATGGCAGAGGGCAAAAGGCACTTCTTACATGGCAGTGGCAAGAGAGAATGAGGAGGAAGCAAAAGCTTCCTGCATTCAATTACCTCCCACTGGGTCCCTCCCATAACACATGGGAATTCTGGGAGATACAATTCAAGTTCAGATTTGGGTGGGGGCACAGCCAAACCATATCAGAAGTCATGGGGAGTTAAAATGGAGTTAACAATCCCTTCCTCAAGGAGTTGCTGCAAGGGCTAGAGACTGCTTGTGTGAAACACCCAGCATAGTGCCAGGACACTGACAGATGTGCAGCCAATGGTAGACTGAGACACAGTCACCAACTACATCCCTCCCCACACTCTGGGGCACTCACAGGGAGGTGACAGGGCAACTGTACCTGGTGACAAGATAAGTCCTGCAGGACTGTCAGGAGCCCTAGGTCTCAGTGCCTGTTCTGCCATGGACTGTCCTCATCTCATCACTGAACAAGTCTCTTCCCCTTTCTGTGCCTCAGTTTCCAGCTTCACATTAAGAGGTTCAGTTTAGATAATCCAACTCCAGGGTTTTGGGATTTTAAAGTTTAACAAAAGCACATCCTACATTTCTACTAAGTATATACAAAGCACTGGGCTAGGCCAGGAGGGAGTGGGGAGTGGGGGGCGGAGGGTGGTAGTGACGAGACAGATACTAGGGTCCCTGTCCTGATGGGGCTTACAGACCAGCAATGAGAATAGAAGACCAACTTATAACAAGATCACTAACACCAGCTTTGGACCCAGGAGACTAGGGCTCTAGTCCTAGGTCTGCCACTATCTGTGTGACCTTCCGTTTTCTTTATTTCTTTGAGCCTTGGTTTTCTTATCTGTGTAACAGTATTCACATTGCCTCCCTCTGGGACCCGTACTCTACCCCCAGGAGAAAGAGAAATGAAGACTGGTAGCCACCAAAGAAGGCTGAGAAGGAAAGGGATCTTTCGGTCAAGATTCAACATTTTTTCCAAACCATGACCTGCAGATAAAAGATATCCACTGATATGACCAGATTACATAACACAAGAACAGGAGGACAAGGGCTTAGAAACCACATCCATCTGTGGTTTGGGGGATATACTGTAAGGCCTTCCAGCGCAGGGGCCATGAATCATGCATTGTTGGGCCCACAGGGCCAGGTCCACAGTGACTCTAAGTTTGCTGATGGTCTGCTAGGACAAAGAGTAAATGGTACGGCCCCAACAGGCTCCAGGCAGGTCTCCCCAGGTGACACCGCACACACTGCTATGAGACATCTCTAAAACAGCTTTGGCCACATCACTCTCCTTATCAGAAACCTCTTGGGTTCTGCTTTTTACTTACAGAAATCAAGTCTCCCGTGCACAAGGCACCTGCAAGTTGTCACCACCTTCTTCTCCCCTCCCACCTGTCCCCAGCCGCCCATGTGGATTTGAACCCTCCTTGACAGCCAGAGTGGGACCAGCCTTCACCTTGATGGACTCTGAACAACTCTCACCCTCTGCTAACACATCTCCGAACTTGGAGAATTCCAGGGCTTGGGAGCTGGACGGCCCCTTGGGGATCATGGGTGACTGGGGCCTGGAGAGGGGCAGTGACAGCAAGGAATGGCAGAGCAGGGCCCAGGACCTAGGACCTGATGCCTCATGTGACTGCCAGAACTGCATGCATCCATCCCGCCTGCCCCTGGCCTGCTCCCAGCAGAACAAAGCCTGTTCTGTCCACTCAGGCCCCCCCACCCCTCCCTCCTGGCCTCTCACCCCACAGGCTACCCACAGGCCTCCTTCAGTAAATTCTCTGCCGTGAGTTACCTGCTGTTTTCCTGCTTGATGTGTGAGCAGCATGGGGCAGTGCCATGCCTACTTTAACTGTGTGTTCCTTCCCCCACCTGGGAACAGAGCCAGGCCTAGAGGGCGCGTGGAGGAAGAGCAGGATGAACCGGTCAACTGCAAGACCCAGACAAGGTGTGAACCTAGCTCTGTACCTACCAGCCTTGGGTAAGTCTTGGGACCCACTCCGAGGGTCCTCAACAGGGCTCAGAGCACAGGATTGTTGAAAGAATTAAATGACAGAATGGCAGGCATTCCACTCACTATCTGCTACACAAGTACTCAGTGTGTGGTAGACAATGACGGTGATTTGCTAAGCCTTCTAAAGGCAGTCACCATGTGATCCTTCATGTTTCTCCCCAACCAAGTTCCCAGTGCAGCCCAGGAGCGCAGCAGGTCCGAGACTGCCTGTGATGACATTCTCCAGTCACTTCCCTGGTGTCTGCTGATAAGGACAGCTCTCTGGGTGTTGGGTTCCAGCTTGAACCCACCTGGCCCCAGCTGCCTGACCCTGGTGCTGCACTACAGCACCTCTGGTCTGTAAAGTTTTCCAGTTCCTCCCACTGCCCTCGACAACTTCCACAGGGCACTGTTGGCACAGGGCCGCACTGGCACAGAGCCCCAGCACCCTCCTGAGACCGGCCTTTGTCTTGACTGGCTGTTCCTCAATGCAGAGCTGCCTCCCACCCTGCTCCCCTCAGTCATGAGCTCACTCAAGCTGATGCCAAAGAAATCCCCAGGTGGACGGTTTTCAGAAACGTCCTGCCCTCCAACCACTTTGTCAGCTCTGGAAATGCAAGGCAGAAAGAATTTCAAGGCCAGACTCCTGGAGCCCCCAGGGCCAGCTCTTGCAACAGACCCGCTAATGCAGCACATCTGGACAAACACAGCAGCCCACCGTGTGCTCTCCATCAGCATCTCACTTCTGCCTCACCACAGCCTTGACCCTGGGGATACTGTCCCTATTTTGCAGACATGGAAATGGATGTTATTCAGCTGAGAAGGAGAGGACCCAGGACTTAACCCCAGATGTCTTAGCTCCAAATCCACTCTGCCTCAGCTTCCAAATGAGCACATGTGCAAGACAGCTTAGACCTGGTCATGCTGAACTGTACTTACATGTTTACCTGTCTATCCTACTGTGGGCAGGGATGGCATTAGGTTCCTTTTTATGTCCTTGAAGCTGAGCACTGAGCCTGGTACAGAGCAGACACCATGTGAAGATGCACCAAGCATCTAGAATACCGCTACCTCACCAAAGGACACCTCTCAACCTCTCCCATGCTTCCTCAACTACGATCTGTTCAGTCACCCTGCAGAATCAGCAGGTTAGATGGCATCGTATCTACTTTACAGCTGCGTAAAGAAGCCCAGAGAGATTCTGTGATCTGTCCAGAGTCACACAGCCAGAGAGGATGGGGCTGGACCAGGACCCAGATATTCTGACATCCAGTACCTGGTCTCCTCCATGACATGATCCCAGGGACCTGTAAGCCTAACAATTTACCCAAGGAGGATAATCTACAGGGAGATGGGCAAGGCTCCCAATAGGATGTTTTCCTTCCAATATGTCTTCTTCCTGAAGATTTTCAAGTTCCCATCAACTTGAGGCAGCGTACATGGACACATGAGGAGGCGCTATGGGGCAGAGGGCAAGGGTTCTGTAGCCAGGCAGTCTGGGTTCCAACCCTACAGGGCGTTCACTGCTCTGAGGCTTGTTCGTGCCCTCACCCCTCTGAGTCCTCATCCATAACATGGTGATATTCCCCATGCTGGTCCCAATGGGTCACTGTGATGATTACATGAGGCAAAGTGAAGACTCAGACCTGGCCTGGCACACATTGGTATTCACTGAATGTTGGTTCCTGTCCCCAGTGAGTGATTTCAGGGACCAGGGAAGAAAAAGGTGCTGTGACACCAGCAAATCCTGAGGCAAGGGCAGGGGCTGAAGATGGAGAAGAATCCACAATTCATCCCAGAGGCCTTGGATCTTCTCTCCACATACCATCCAGGATCCCGGTGTGGCTACGAGGTGCTGACAAGGCACTCCCAGGAGACTGGGAAGGGCGAACTGGAAAGGTCTCAGAGGCCAAAGCAGGCAAAAGCTGCTGTGTTGCCTGTGACAGAATGAGGGCTCAGCATCAAATCCGCAGCTCTCCCTGGGTAGGTGGAATCACTGTCTTCCCTCTCCCACATCCCTAAGCTGGACAGTCACCTCCCACTGTCCAGGTCAGGCTCAGGAGACCTGCTGCAACAGCCTCACTCCTGGCCCCTGACTTCAACTGCCAGCCATGCTGGGCACCAGAATGCACTTCCCAACAGAAGACCGGGACCCTACCACAGCTCCCTCTTTCAAACCCATCCCACAGAGACAGTTTTCTAGTCTAGAGGCCTGTGACTCTTCTAGAGCCACCTGCCTTTTTGCACATGTTGTTCCCTCTGATGAAGACAAAGATACCCTTCTTTGTCTACCAGCAGATTCTCATACATTTGATTCAAGAAGCCACCTCCTCTGTGAGGCTTTCCCAGTCTAACCTGCCCCTCACCCAGGAAAGGCCACCCATGCTGTGAGCTCCCATGGCCCTTGGGCTGCCCCTGTCAAGGTACTGGCCCACTTCTGTGGCCATCTACGAATCGGTGTAGATGGACAGAAAGCTCCCTTCTGCTTTGTGGTGAACATAACAATTGGTGCAACCCTGCAGGATGCTTAGGGCTCTGCCCACTGGTGAAATCAGGTTTAGGACCAGAATCAAAACTGTCTCTGCCTTCTATTGTCAGTGCAATCCAATGAATTTCTGTCTACACAATGTAATACATACTACAAACCACTTTTCATTTATTTGCACATGTAATTCATCATCTTATTTAATATACCAGATCAGTGGAGCAAGAATTAATATCCTCACATTTTAAATAAGTTACTTGTCCCAGGCCACAGAGGTAGGAAGCAATGGGGTGGGAGTAAAATCCGGGTCCTTTGACTCTAAGAGGCTGGATCACTCGGCCTCCAGATTGGTCTCCTGATCTCCAGCACCACCCACAAGCCAGAGACCGGTTTCACAGAATTACCAACCCCACCCTGCTGTATCTGTTTAAATCCTCCAGGAGCTCTCCATTGCCTACAGGGTCAAATCCCACTTCTCGGCCTGGCATTCAAGGCCTTGGTGATTTGGTCCCTGCCTTCCCAGCCTCAAGTTCAATTCCAATTCACCACCCTCAAGACCTTGCGTCTGCCGATCCACCATGCGTACCACTTGTGCTGTTTTCATGCACAGGTCCTGCACATGTTGATCCTTTTGTGGGAGATACTTCCTGCCTCCCCTCTGTGTACCCACTGACTTCAAAACCCACAGCAGGAGGAACCTCCCATGAGGCCCCTCCCCTGGGCTATTCCCACAGAACCCCTCTTAGGACTTGCTTGGGCCAGGGGGCTTTCAGGGAGGACCCAACCCTCTTTATGAAGTGTCCTCAGTGCCCAGGCCAGCCTTGCTCTGAAAAAGGAAGCATGAACTCTTAAGTGCATCCCCTGTGTTGACCCAGGAGTTATGATTAAGAAGGAAATTGATCTGGACTCTACCACCCACAAACTGTCATTTAAAAAGTAAGAGGAGAAAAGGTCAGAAAGGAGAAAAGGTCCCTTCTCATTTATCAGCTTTTGCCTTTCCTGGTGTTGGAGGAAGGGTAGGTGGAAGCCCGGTGGCTGTAGCATTGCAGCCTTCCTGGGGAGCAAAGTAGTGCCTGGGAATAGGTCAAGTCAGAATGGAGGTGTAGGTTAAACATCAAAGTGTTTCTAGGTTCTGGGATCTGAAGCAGTCAGCCAGAACAGAAGAGGCTCTCAATACCTCCCCTTACAGAAGGGAAACTGAGGCCGGAGAGGGAAAGGAAAATGCCCACAGTTGTCTCTTTCCCAGGTTAGCGGCTGTGCCCTTCCATCATGTCTGCAGCATTCGACAAAGCTCTAGGTTAAAGACTGGAGTGAGCGGTGGGGAGGAGGGTGTTCAGGGTTATCTTTGCGACTTAGGCTCAAAAGCCCAGCAGGCTCCTGCCACTCTGAGCCCTCCCTCTCCGGTCAGTCCCAGGCGCTGCAAGTCTAGACTTATCCGGAGGGCAGGGCGCACAACGACGAAAGAAGGATCGAAGGTCTTGAGTCACCTCCTCGCCAGGCCAAATGTGGGCTGGCGCTGCTCTCCGCCCGGCTCCAGCAGCGCGAGTTATTCCCACCGCACGCCCTGAGCCTCGAGGGAGTTCTCGCCCCGTCCGTGCCAGAGTGACCGCGACTCCGCGAAGCTGAGCAACTTGCCAGCGCCGCACAGTGGGCCAGTGGCCGTCCCAGTTGAAACCCGTGTGTGTGAGGCTCCCACGGCCCCCAGCCCAGCTCCAGGTCCTGCGAGGCGGCGCCTCGGGCATGATCTGAACTGGCAGTCGCTCGCTCCCTATCAGGTCGGAGGGTTGGTCCCCCTCCCCCGGGGGCGGGCTGCAAACGGAGAGCGGGTCTCAAAGCGGAGCCTGTCTCCCCACCAAACAGACACAACTCTCTGGGTCACACTCTTTCCAAGAAGCGCGGGGAGAGCAACGCCAGCGCCCTGTCCCTTCCTCTCCCCAGCCCAGGACCGGAGCCCGGGACCCACCTCTCGCCTCCTCCTCCCAGCCGGGGTCTGCAGGGGAATCCGCACGCTCCTCCCAGCCCCTGCCCGGCCAGTCCCCAGGCGCTGCGGATCCCCCTGACCACCAATCCCATCGCAGCCCCTTGCTGTCCTGGGACCTCAGGAAGGAGAGGGGGAGGGCTGCCGGCGCCCCCGGCCGGGCTGCGGTGGGGAGGACTGGGGCTGTTGCCGAGGAACCGGGAGAAAAGTTTGGAGCCAAGTCGTGGGCCCGAGTGGACAGCGGGGGAGCGGGGAGGTGGGGCGGAGTTGGGCTCTCGGCGCGCACACCCTCTGTGGACACCCAGCCCAGACACGTCGGCAGGCACCTACCACGTATGCGGACACACGCGATGCGCCCACCGACGCCCACAGCCAAGCGCAGGCCCGCAAACGTGGACACCGGCGCAAAGCAGCCGCGCAAAGCCACGGATACACAAAGGCACCAGCAGCGGCGCGTCCCCGACTGCAAATCCACAAAGACCCACAAACATGAGATGCACGTGTCCGCACAAAGACCCACACGGCCCCCGGGCGGAGCCTTTGTCTCCCGCAAGCCCTTTCCCCTGGGTTAGCGTTCCCCACTCCCGCCCAGCCCCAGGCGTCCGGCTAAAGTTGAGGGGCCTTGGCGGGACCCAGCCCCGCCCCTGCGACCGGCGTCCCCTACCCGCCCGCCGAAGGGGCCGCGAGGCTGAGGTCGGGGACTCGGGATCTTCACCCGCAGCGCGAACTCTCGCCCCGTCCGGGGACCCGCACCCACCTGGAAGCCTGCGCCGCAGCCGCCTCGGCACGCTCACCCCGGCGGCCCGGCCGCGGGCCCTCCGGCCGGCGCTTTTCTCCCGGCGGCGCGGCCCGCCCCCCGGTCCCCGCCCGCAGCCGGGCTCCCCCCTGCCGGGCGCCGGGTGGCTGCTCGGGCCAGCCGCGGGGCGGCTCAGGGAGTGTCGCCAAAGTGCCAGCCTCTCCCGGCGCGCGCCCCGCCCGCGGAGCCCGAGCCGAGCCCGGGTTCCACTCTAGGGAGCGTCTCAAAAGTGCGCAGCTCCTGCCCCCTCCAGTAGGCTTCGCTCACAGCTTCCTGCATCCCGGATCCCTGCCCCCTCCCCCTGCGCGCCCCAGCAATCTAAGCAGATGGCCTCACTGTCGGGAACATCTGGAGGTCGCCGGAGTACGTGCCTCTGTGTGTGTGTGTGTGTGTGTGTGTGTGTGTGTGTGTGTATAGAGAGAGGGAATTAGTTGCTAGTAAGGAAGAGATGGGGTGGGTGGGTGAGGGCTTCCTCTTTGCTTGTTCACCGCCCTCCCCGTTTTTTTTTAAAGAGTGAAAGAGGTTCAGGGACGACAGGGAGCCAGAAACCAAGAATCTGAAGCAAGAGAAAGACTGGCTGAAAGACGAACCCACAGAGAAGAGAGAGCCCGGCTCGGGCAGGAAAGCTGGCAGGAGAGGAGAGAGAAAGTCAACAGATTGAGTTTTTCTTTTATGGAGGAAACCATTGGCTTCTGGTTAGAGATCTAAGAAGGGAAACTGGCGTATGAGTAGGCAGCAGTTTCAATCTATTCCCCCTGCTGCAGCTCTTGGGCTCTCACCCTTCTTTATGCTAAAAAAAAAAAAAAAAAGGCAAGGGCGGGGGGCAGGAAAGCATCCAAGACACTTTAAAATGAGAGTTTGCAGGAGAAATGACCTGGTGGACGCATTCCCTAGGAGGGGAGAGTTGGGTGTGTGGGTGGCTCCCAGTGTACACACCCAGACAATGCCTACCTCGGGAGAGGGGCAGTTCACAGGTGGGGGAGTTGATAGAGGCTTTGGTCTTGGGCCCTGGACCTCCCAGGAGCTTCTCCCAGACTTTGGAGGGCCTCGGGGTGCAGAAATTGGGCAACGTCCCCCCTGCAGTGGCCCAGACTCGTTACACACCCAGTCTGTTTGCTGCTTCTTTCCTTATTACTTTTTCTTATTAAGTAAATTTAAAATTTAAAAAAAAAAAAAAAAAAGGAGTTGCTTGGGCCTGGGTGTGTGCACGCATGCCGGTCTACTTTGGGAAGAAGGAAGACACTAGAGAGATGGTGAGGTAGGAGTAGAGGCCACTACCCTAGGCCTCAGGCCAGCAAAATCATCTGCTGCCCAGAAAACAAACTGGTCTTACAGGTCCTCCATGCACTCAGAGCCATTGTGTGGTCTTGGGGATGCACTTGGTTTGAGACCTGTGGACCCTGCCAGTTAGGGACGTGCAGAGAAAAGGCTGGGAGCCTGGTCTCATATGTGTGGAAGCAGGGAGAGCTCCCCTCTCTCCTTTCCATTCATCGTCCTCACCTGATTAGAATCCCAGCTTTCAGAACTAGGAGGCCTTCTGTGATCATCCAGCTCACACTCCTCATGAGTCTTTGGGATGGCACCATGGGCCCTTTGGTGTCCAGTGTCTTCCTCACTGTTGGGCTTAAAAGGGCTGCAGGGATTCAACTCCACAACCCCTGGGACCCAGAGAGAGGAGTCAGGCCCCTCCCACTTCTCACCTTCCCATTCCTCCCCTCTCTAAAGGCTCCCTGCCTAGATGGGAGAGAGACCTGGATGGGAGCATCGGGTGAAGGCCAAGCTTGGTCAGGATTCAGTTTCCAGCCCTGCCACTTACCAGTTCTGGGTAACTTTAGGCAAGTTACCTAACCTCTCTGAGACTCAGTTTCTGCAACTGTAGAAGAGACTATTCTGAGGAATAAACAAGGTAATTTAGGTAAAGCATTAGTCTGGCTCACAGGAAGCTCCTTTGTGTGGTTGCTAAATGTCTTCCGTCAGGAACTGGGGTAGAGGTTGGAAAGCCCAGCAGGCTTGGGAGGGGAGCGTGCCTGGGAATGGCCTCCGTACTCCCTGGCCTGTCTGGCTTATATTCCTGCTGCTTCCTCCCCTCCCATAGGGACATTCTTTGGAAGGAATGGCACCCCCGTCCCCTTGCCCTGGACTGACGATTTCCATCCTCTACTCCATGTGGAATTGTTTAGTGAGTCTCAAGTTCAGCATCTGAGAACTGGAGATGAAAAGACCCAACTGCCCAGAAACCAGGGAAGCTAACTCCCACTGCATTGTGTGTGCAGGGTCTAGCCAGCCGGGCTGGAGGCTCCAGACCTCACGTTTAACACAAAAGTGATCAACAACCCTTCACACTTTGGCTGGTAGCTGGCAGCAGTTTCTGAGCACTTCCACATTCATCATTTCCTTTGATCTCCCCTTAGGGAGAGGTGGCCTTGAGGGGCTTCAGCTGATGGATCTCCATGAACTTTACCCACCTCCCCTCATAACTGTGCCTCCAGTTGAGAATCTCTGTGCCTCTAGAGTCTCCTCTCCTTTCTACTGTCCACATTCCAGCAAGAGTGCCCTTTCTAAACTGCAGATCTGCAAAATGGATCATGACACTTGCCTGCTTAAAACCTTTCAATAGGCCGGGCGCGGTGGCTCAAGCCTGTAATCCCAGCACTTTGGGAGGCCGAGATGGGCGGATCACGAGGTCAGGAGATCGAGACCATCCTGGCTAACACGGTGAAACCCCGTCTCTACTAAGAAATACAAAAAATAGCCGGGCGAGGTGGCAGCGCCTGTAGTCCCAGCTACTCGGGAGGCTGAGGCCGGAGAATGGCGTGAACCCGGGAGGCGGAGCTTGCAGTGAGCTGAGATCCGGCCACTGCACTCCAGCCTGGGCGACAGCGCGAGACTCCGTCTCAAAAAAAAAAAAAAAAAAAACCTTTCAATAGCAAAAGCCAAACTGCTTGGCGTAGCATTCAAGCCCTGTGTGATATGCCCCCACCTCACTTTCACTCTCCAGCATCAGTTCTGGCCACCCCCTCGCACACGTCTCAAGCTCTAGACCCCTAGTCACCTGGAAAGAAGGGAAGGGAGGTGGACTTTCTCCATTCAAGTCTGTTCAGTGTCCTCGCCCCCCGGGGAGCTCTCTCTCTGGTGAACTTGGCCTCTCCGTCTGTGATATTGCCATGCCCTTTGTATGTAAGCACCATCATTTTCACTGTTCTCTTCCCCTTCTTGTGATCATCTTGGCCACTGTGACATGTCTGAGACTGTGCTGGATACGTTTAAGATCATGATTTAATCCAAACAACCACACTAGATGGATAGTGGTGTGGCCCAGAAAGGGCAGGAGATCTGTCTGGGGTTACGTAGCATGTTCTCTGCAGAGCTGGAACAACAGTTAGGGCTCCAGTGCTCTTTCTGTTGCCTTACAATCTCCACAAAGAGCAGAGGTGGCGTAGCAGAAAGGCCTGGGAATCTAAGGATTTCAGGTGCAAACCGTCACACTATCCCTGGCTAGCTGTGGACTTTGGGTAAGTCATTTCCTCCTCTAAGCCACAGTTTCATTACCTGTAAAATAGGGATAAATAAGAAGTCCTACCTCCCAGGGATATCGGGGTGATCAAAGGAATCAATACAGATACAAATGTGTTATAAGCCATAGGATGCAGTGTGCTTTTATTTATTTATTTAGAGATGAGGTCTTACTCTATCACCCAGGCTGGAGCACAGTGGTGCAATCATACATAGCTCACTGCTTCCTTGAATTCCTGGGCTCAAGGGATCCTCCTGCCTCAGTCTCCTGAGTAGCCGGAACTACAGGCACACCACCACCGTGCCTCGCTAACTTGTAAATTATTTGTAGAGACGGGGGTCTTATCTTGCCCAGGCTGATCTCGAACTCTTGGGCTCAAGCAGTCCTCCCGCCTTGGCCTCCCAAAGTACTGGGATTACAGGTGTGAGCCACCGTGTCTGGCCGTGGTGTGATTTTAACTGACTTACCTGAACAGCCATACTGCAGCTGCGGGTGATCTGTTGAAGATCTTTCTCAAAGAGCTCTCGAGTAGAGGTCAGAAGACACTATTCGTCCCTTCAGCTGCTTTGCTCATTTTCCATGTTTTGAGACAGGCCTTTCATTTGTCCTTCAGTATAGCTGTCAAGCCCTGACCAGAAAACTCTTCAGATCCTATGTATCTCCGTGAGCCTCCAGGATCTCTATTTTTCTTGCTGCATTTTCTTCTTTTCAGCTGTCAGAAGCTGGCAGGTCTTAAGTTAATAGAGCATCAGAACCATGTGTGGAAATAGCAGACAACAAGAGCCGGAAGAAAAAGGATGTGTCTCCACGCCCGCCCCCAACCCTGACTCTGTAGATGTGGTGTGTGGCAGGTTATGTTTTCTAAACGTTCCTCTGGTGATTCTGATGTCAGTACGAGGGCTGTGGGACATGACCGAATACCTTGGAGTTGGAAGACCTTCCACGCATGTTCTTGTTAAACCTCCGAGCAGGCTTCTTAGATAGTTGATTATTCCCTCCATTTTACAGATGTGGAAACTGAGAGTCAGAAGTGACTTAACCAGGATTGCACAGCTGGAACTGAAAACTGGCTCACAGACAGAACTCCAGCCATTCCTCTGCCAGGCGGAATTCTGTGTCTGGGCTTTGCTGGTGTCTCAGCAGTCAATGCATGACAAATGCTTCTCCCATCCTGCCAAATCAAATGCTTCCCTAAATATTTCTCTCCCACTCTTCCACCTCCATGCTTTTTCCCCTGCCTGGAATGCTTTTCTCAGTTCAATCTACCAGCTGCAGTTTTCGCTGTCCTCCAAGCCCTGCCACCTCCTGCACAAAGATGTTTCCATTTTCCGCAGTTTCTCTTCCTTTGAGCCTAGAAACACTTGGTCTGGGCCTCAGTACAGCTGTCTCTTCAGCCCTATCTCCTGCCTCAACTTGATGCTCCAACATCCCCAGCTGTTGGGATTTCCTGCAGCTTCTGGCAGTTCCTTGCCACCTCTGGGTCTTTACTTCTCTTTGTGCCTACAGAAGTGCCGCTTGCCTTGCCCCATCTCTTACTTATTATTCAAAATTCAGCTCAGGTATCACTTCTTCCAGGAGGCCTCCCCTGACCTCCCCAACCCCTAATTCTACTATTAGGAACCCTTCCTCTGTGATGCCATAGTATACCGAGGATACCTCTGTAATGAACAAGATTGTTCATTCGTTCACCCATTCATTCATTATAGCAAGGTGCAGACTCTGGAGCCAAATCTCAGGTTTGAACCCTAGCTTCAAAGTGGGCAAGTTCTTAACCACCCCACCCTGCCTCACTATCTGTAAAATGAGGAAAACAATAGTCCCTACCTCAAACGTTATTGTAAGGATTAAATGAATTATCTGTATAGCATGTGTATAACACTGCCTCGAATGTAGTAACACACTAATACATTAGTAAGTATCTGATGAATGTTGGCTACTACTCTTACAACTTGTTAATTCACTTTACAACATAGGAAAAAGCGTTTGTAAAAATGGACAGAGAAGAGGATTCTGGGTAGATGGCGGAGTAGGAAGCATCAGGAATCCATCTTCCCACCTAGACAACAATTGCACTGGCAGATCTGTCTGATGTAACTGTTTTGTAACACTGGAGTCTATTGAAGGCATGAAACTTCCAGGGGAAGTCTGGGACAGTAAATTGTACTTAATTTCGTCAATTTCAGCTGTTAACATGAAAGCAGCTACTCTGACCACAGCCCCATGTCAGGCCAGGAGGCTGTGTGTGTGTGTGCCTGCAGCAACCTGCACAAAGCCTGTGAGAGCCAGGGTGGACAAAAAGGACCCTGTAGTGAATACTGGGTATCTGAGCTCTGATCACTGATTATTGCTTCTAATCAAAGAAATACAGACACAAAAGCAGATGGCCATTGTTGTTGCACCTCCTCTGTTGTCTCAAGACTCTCCTCCTCCAGCTGAAGTGACTTCCAAAGGATTTAAAGGGCTAGTGCCCTTCCTTTTCCTTTATTTTTCTCTTTTTCCCCTTTGAGAGCTAGACATTAAAAACTAGAACATTTAAAAGCAACTGTATATACAGGAAAAGTTAGAAAGTGACCATGTATGTTCAGGGAAAGGTTCAGGCTCAGAAAAGACTCCAGAAGACCTTAAATTTACATTGCAAGCTAATGTTTGGCACAGAGACAGTCCACAACATCAACAGAAAAACAGTAACAGTTTATACCTCAGGCTGATCCTGGGCACAGAGACAGCCTACAACATCTACAGAAAAATAATAACAAAAACCAGCAAACCCTAGGGAGAGAAGATAATTGGATTCCCAGAGCTACCACATCATCAGTTAAATGTTCAGTTTTCAACACAAAGCATACAAAGAAACAGAAAAGTATGGCTCTTTAAAAGGAAAACAAACAGAAACTGTCCCTGAAAAAGACCTGACGGCAGATCCACTACACAAAGACTTTAAAACAACTCTTTTAAAGATACTGAAAGAACTAAAGGAAGATGTAGATAAAGTCAAGAAAATGACATGTGAACAAAATAGAAGGATCAAAAAAGAGAAAAAACCTAAAAAGAAGCCAAAAAGAAATTCTGGAGCCATAAAGTACAATAACTGAAATGAAAAATTTGCTGTAGGGATTCAGACAGATTTGAGGAGGCAAAAAAAAAAAAAAAAAATCCATAAATTTGAAGATAGGACAATAAAAATGGTTGAGTTTAAGGAACATAAAGAAAAAAGATTGAAGAAACATGAACAGAACCTAAGTGACCTATGGGATATAGTCAAATGGACCAACATATGTATTGTGAGAGTCTTAGGAGAAAGGAGCAGAGAGAATATTTGAAGAAATAATGGCTGAAAACATCTGAAATTAGATGAAACACGTAAACATCCAAGAAACTCAGCAAACTCCAAGTCAGATAAACTCAGACCCACACTGAGACTCATTATAATCAAACTGTCAAAAGCCAAAGACACAGAATCTTGAAAGCAGCAAGAGAGAAGTTACTTATCATATACAAGGGATCCTCAATAAGACTGTCAGTAGATTTCTCATCAGAAACTTTGAAGGTCAGAAGGCAGTGGGATGATATAGTTAAAGTGTTAAAAGAAAAAGAAAAAAACTGTCAATCAAGAATCCTATATTTGGCAAAACCATCCTTTAAAAGTGAGGAAGAAATTAAGACATTCCCAGATAAATAAAAGCTGAAAGAGTTTACCGCTAGACCTGCTCTGCAATAAATACGCAAGGGAGTCCTGCAGGTGAAATAAAGGACACTAGACAGGGACTCAAAGACATTTGAAGAAATGAAGGTCTCAATAAAGATAAATATGTGGGCAATTACAAAGCTAGTATTGTAACAATGGTTTGTAACTCCAGTTTTTGTTTTCTACATAATTTAAGAGGCTAATTATTTAAAATAATTATTAGTTTGTGGTTTTGGGCACACAATGAATAAAGATATAATTCTGTGAAAACCACCACCAAAAGGCCTGGGGATGGAATATGTTAAAGAAACAGAATTTATGGGCTGGGCACGGTAGCTCATGCCTCTAATCCCAGCACTTTGGGAGGCCGAGATGGGAGGATCACTTGAAGCCAGGATTTAAATACCAGCCTGGTCAACATAGTGAGATCCTGTCTCTAAAAAATAAAATAAAACAAAATAAACAGAGTTTGTGTATGTTATTGAAGTTAAGTTGGTATAGATTTAAATTAGAGTGTTATAACTTTAGGATATTAAATATAATCCCCATGTTAACAATAAGAAAAAAGCTATAGAATATACACAGAAGGAAATGAGAAAAGAATTGAAATGTCTTATTACAAAAAAAAAAAAAACTAAACACAGAAGAGGACAGTGTTGTAGGAAATGTACAAAACCTCTATTGACCAGGCACAGTGGCTCATGCTTGTAATCCCAGCACTTCAGGAGGCCAAGCAGGTAGATCACCTAAGACCAGGAGTTTGAAACCAGCCTGGCCAACATGGTGAAACCCCCTCTCTACTAAAAATACAGAAATTAGCCAGGCATGGTGGTGGGCACCTATAATCCCAGCTACTAGGGAGGCTGAGGCAGGAGAATCGCATAAACCCAGGAGGTGGAGGAAGCAGTGAGCCAAGATTGCGCCATTGCACACCAGCCTGGGCAACAAGAGCAAAACTCCATCTCAAAAAACAAAAAACAAAACAAACAAACAACCAACAAATAAAAATCCTCTGTAAGGCATGTAGAAGACAAATAGCAAATAATAGAAGCAAATCCCTCCTTATCAGTAATTACTTTAATTGTAAATGAACTAAACTTTCCAATCAAGACAGAGATTGGCAGAATGGATAAAAATGCATGATTCAACTGTCTGCTCTCTACAAGAGACTCCCTTTAGATATTTGTGAAAACACAAATAGATTGAAAGTGAAAGGATGGAAAAATGTATTTCAACTAAATAGTAACCAAAAGAGAGCAGGGTTGGCTATATTAATATCAGACAAAATAGTCTTTACACAAAGTTTATAAAAGACAAAGAAGGATATTATATAAGAGGTTCAACTGGGTGCAGTGGCTCATGCCTGTAATCCCAACACTTTGGGAGGACGAGACAGGTGGATTGCTTTGAGTTCAGGAGTTCAAGACCAGCCTGGGCAACATGGCAAAATCCTGTCTCTACAAAAAATGCAAAAATAAGCCGGCATGGTTGCTCATGCCTGTAATCCCAGCTACTCCAGAGGCTGAGGCCGGAAGATCGCTCGAGCCCCAGAAATGGAGGTTACAGTGAACCAAGATTGCACCACTGCACTCCAGCCTGGGTGACAGAATGAGACCCTGTCTCAGGAAAAAAACAGATGTTTCAATATCGCAAGAAGGTATTATCAGCATTTATGTGCCTAGTAACAGACCATCAAAATATAAGCAAAAAACTGACGGAATTGAAGGGAGAAATAAACAGTTCTATAATAATAGTTGGAGATTTCAATACCCCACTCTCAATAATGGATAGAATGACCGGACAAAAGATAAGTAAGGAATAAACCAACTAGATCTAATAGACATACACTTAATGGGTAAAGTGTTTCAGTTTTACAAGATGAAAATAATTTTGGAGCTGGATGGTGTTGGTGGTTGCATAACATTATGAATGTATTTAATACCACTGAACTGTACCCTTAAAATAGCTAAGACAGCAAATTTTATGTTACATGTTACCACAATAAAAAAAAACTGAACAACAACAAAAGAAACTGGACAGGGACACTGAGGCAGAAGCTAGCGTGTAGAGCCCAGGAGAGCACAGTGTGAGATGTGGGAGTCTTGGAAGGCACAAAGAGAAAAAAATGGAAGGTGGCTTTGGCCCTTGGTTGGGGGAGGGGACACAGTAGAGAGGGAGGCTCCCTCAGTTGGAGCCACGTGTGGATCTCTGGTCCACTTTCTGGGCAGGAGACTGTAACCTATAAAGAGGCAGTAGGCTGTTAGGTCAAATCTGCCAAGCCTTCCCTCCAAATTTCCTAGTTTGGTGGTGGTGCAAGGAGGCCAGGAACAAATTGTCTCCTGAGCAGCTGCCAGAGCTGGTCTAGTTCCAGAAGGCCAGGTCTACACTAGAGGCACTGCCCTTCCCCAGCTTTGCTTCCAGGTTTCCTCTGAGCCTGAAACCTCTGCCCCATCCCTGCATCCAGGAGCTAACCTGACTTGCATGTTCTGACAAGATGTGATGCTCCAGGCACCATGAAATCAACATGGGAGCTGAAGGGCCTTGGGGATCGGATATCAGGCATTTAACCTCAACATGTTTCTCATTTTGCAGGTGGGAGACTGAGGTGCAGAGAGAGAGTGACTTGTCCAAGGTCATAGAGCTAATGAGCAGGAAAGCTAGATTCCCAGTCAAGAGCTCTGTTTACTTCTCTACACGGCACACATCACTATGTATTCCCTCTCACCCATCCTATCCTTCCATCCATGTGTCCTACTGTCTTTACTCTCTATCCATCCATCCATCCATCCATCCAACAAATGTTTACCTGCTGAACCTCTGACACATGTTGAATCTTGCGCTGGGCTCCAGGAGCCTACAGTTGGGGTGGGCACACTGACACAGATATACCTTAGGTCCTGAAGAGTTTTGGGTGCCCACTAGAAATCTGTGCAGAACATTCGGAGCAGAGAGGGTCGCGGTGCTGGCCAGAGCCATCAGGCAAAGTGTCCTGAGGGAGGGCCTGGCTGAGAGAGTCCTGCTGGGCACAGAGGGCTGGGAGTGTGGGCTTAGTGAAGAAGTGAGGGCCCTTCTAGGCAGAAGGAGAAGCGTGAACAAAGACCACACTGGAGGTTGTGGAGCGAAAAGTGGTTCAGCGTGGCTGGGTACAGGTGCCCAGGGAAGGATAGGTCTGAAAGAAGGGGAGCAATTCTCGGGACGTGGAGTCTCGTGGGTAGGCTGAGGTGACAGGCCTTGGTGCCACATGCATGGGAGCCACAGATGGTGTCTTCATTGTCAGGTGCTCATCTGAGGGAGTCCTGGTGGGGGGGACCCAGGGAGGGAGGGCAAGTACTGGGGACCCTTGTGTCTTCCTGTTAGCCTGTTGGTCTCCCAGAGGCCTGGCAATTCTCTCTTGCCTTCCCCACCGTCCCCACACAGGCCTGCGGACTCATCCCCTCCCCGGCTTGTCTGTCCTCTGTTGGTCTCTCTCCCTCCCTTTGGCCTATCAGCCCTTGCCAATCATGCAGACCCTACTGTTTCTCCCTCGCTCATCATCTCCCTGTGTCTTAGCACTACACCAGGCACAGAGCCCCCGACTGGAGGTCAGGGCAGCACACGGGATTCCAGTCCTATTTTTGCCACCAACTGACCTGAGTAGAAACATCTTATTAATAACAAGTATTTGCAGGGTGATTTCAGCTGACAAAGTCCTCTGACCCCCTGTAGGGGAAGATATCACCATGACCCAGAAGCCTCTTGACTAGGTCAAGCGTTCTGAGGGCCAGTGAACTCCGGGGAACTTTGTTATCACGCTTGGGTTGTTGTGTGATTACGTTATTGTGTGCAAAGGGCTATGTGCTCAATTTATTACCTTCTGTCCCAAGACAAACAGAACTTTAGAATGTTACCCCACAGAAGGTTACTTCAGAGCATATTAGAATCAGTCCTGGCCTTAAGCAAACAAGTTCCATTAAGAGATTTTCAGATTTTTTTAAAAAGTTAGTCCATAGTAAGATACGCATGTTATCACACAACCGGGGAAATATATATATATGTGTGTGTGTGTGTGTGTGTGTATGAAACACAAGCTTGGCAGACAGTACTCACCCTTGCTGCATGTAATACGGACTGGTATTTTCCTTTCTACTGCATTCTATTCCATTAGGAATAGCAATGGTGGTCATGTCCCTGTAAATTGATTTCACATCCCACTAACGGTTTACAATGGGAAGTTTTCTGGGACCACTTCCCCCTCCCCCACATTCAGTTGTTTCCTGATGCAGAAAAACTGCAAATCTGTATCTCCAGCTGTGACCTCTCACAGGGTTTAAATCTTGGCTTTGCCACTTCCTGGTGAGTCCCTTAAAGATTATTTCCTTTTCTGTAAAATGAAGAAAATTGTTACCCTGCAAGGTAGTGGAAAGGATTTAATGAAATCATTTATGTAAAGTGGTTCATGTGATTCTGGATGCATAGTAGTTGCTTAGTAAGTGTTTATTTATAACGATCTCTTATAACAAGAATTATGGAGACAGGTGTTCAGTGAACCTTGGTGAATAGCAGGGGTGAATCAGTTCACATAGCTGCCCTCAGGGCTGAGACTGGAGGGTGATGGGGAAGAGGTTAATATTTACAGAGCTCCTGCTGTGGGCCAGGCACTGTGCAAAATGTCGCAACTGCCACCTTGGTGAGTGTTTACAACAAGGTGGGTGCAATTACTAGTCTGATTTTATAGATGGGGAAACTGAGGTTCAGAGAGGGACAATACTTTGACTAAGGTTGTATGGCTTGTGAGTGGCACGACAGAGTTGCACCTCAGGCTTTTGGGCCTGAGAGTCCCTGAGCACCCTCCACACTCTCACCTGCCTGTCCTCTGCCTCTGCTGGTAGGTCCTCTGTGCCATACTGTGTTGGGCCATGCTGGACCCTTCGAGTGAGCCCTGGTTCCACGAAGAATGCTGCCCAAAAGGGCTTTGACCCAGCCCCTTCCAGCCTCCACCTCTCCATGTCCTTGTGGACCACAAGGTGAGGTCCCATATGCCCATCCAGCCTCACTGCCCACCACACATCTGCCCCCTCCCAGGCACAGCCAATGGTCACCCGTACTAGGTGACAGGCCCCAAACACGGCAGCACTTTCCATCCTGTAAGCTTTAGCTTTGGCTGTCTCCACTACTCAGAATGCCCCTCCCCTTCTCCCCAAAGACTGAAATCCTAGGTGTCTCCAGTGACAGTTCTCAAAACTAGGTCTGTTCTCAAAACTAGGCCTTGAAGGGAGGAAGTGGGGTGGTCTAGTTTGGACACAGAGAAAGCAGAGAATGGAAGGGGCAGGAGGAGGGAGGTGAGGGCAGCAGAGAGAAGAGGGGGTAAAAGGGCAGGGCCAGGCTGTGCACAGTTGTGTAAGTGTGTGTGCCTAAGGCCACCACCTGACCAGAGCCAGGTGTCCTGCCAGGGGTGAAGAAAGTTCACCAGCTTTGTGCTCTCAGAGCAGACATTCTAGAACAATTTTGCAAAGGAGGGATGCTTAAGCCCCTGGTAAGCGGCCAGGGTCAGTGAACCACCCATGGCTAAGCTGAGATCCTCCCTCCCACCCTAGCCAGCTCTAAGTCCTCATTTTGGAGCTGCGGGACAGGCCCTGTAGCAGAAAGGAAAGAGGATACTTTGTTGGCATGCTTTCATTTTCATTTCTGGTGTCATTACAGGGATGAAACATTCTTAGAGAATTTACCAGTGTTTATGCTGTGGTCACATCTGATGCTCAAAGTGACCCTGGGAGGTGGGGCTCCTACCCCCATTTTACAGGCTGAAGCTCAGAGAGGGAACTGGTTGTCCAAGGCCACACAGTGAGAGAGAGGCAGAGCTGTGACACACAGTTAGTTTTTGTGCTGTTGGCATGTGTAGGAGTGGCCCCAGTAAATAAAACTTAAAGTTAACAACTTAGCTGAAGCTCACAATGGGCAAGATCAGATTCTTATCTTAACTCATTTAATCCTCAGAATTCTATCTGGAAGACACTACTGTTATCATCCCCATTTTACAGAGAGGGAAACTAAGGCATGGAGCTATTCAGCAACTTCTCAGTTCATAGAGCCAGTAAGTGGTGGAGCTGACACTCGAATCCAGGCCCTCTGGTTTCACAGCCAGTGCTCTGAATTGCTTCACTTACATAGAGGCTCAGGATGAAGGTAATTTAGTGAAGATGAGGTCAGCTGGATGGGCCCTAATCCAGTATGACCATTGTCCTGATAAGGAGAAGAAATCTGGATGCAGACACATGTAGAGGGAGAACACCCTGTGAGCATGGAGATGGTCATCTATAGCCAAGGACAGAGGCCTCCAGAAGCCAGCCCTGCTGACACATCCATCTCCGACTTCCAGCCTCTGGCACTGCGAGGAAACACGTGTCTGGTGTTTAAGCCACTCAGTCTCTGGTACTTTGTTATGGTAGCCCTAGCAAATGAATACACTCATGCAACATCGAGCTAGTGACTTAACTCTCGGTGTGTCACACAGTAGACTCAATAACACCCTACGAAGCATGGGCACATAGTAGGCCCTCAGCAAATGCTGGCTTTGCCTCCCCTCCAGGCCTAGGAATAGTGGCTAGCTGTCTCAGGGGAGGGGAGTGGGAATGTTACTGAGTCATCCTGCCTCAGCATGGACCCAGGACACCTGACCCTCGATCCTGCCCTCCTCTTTCCCCAGAAGAGCAATCCTGCCCTCAGCCCCACCCCTGTCCTTGGAGGTGAGCAGAGTTCACAGCTTTCTGTGTGCCAGGCTGTGAGGTGAGCAGAGTTCAAAGCTGCTTTGCCTCTGCCCATGCTCAGCAGCACACCTGCCGTGAATGGCTGACCAACTTGGCCAGGCACAAAGGGCAGGAGGGGAGGAGCCTCGGGTGCAGGGGCTGACAGGTGCGTTGGGGCATTTTCCACAGTGCGTGCATGCTGCATTTTATCTGATGCTCACAGCTACCCTCGGAGAGAAACTGAGGCCCAGAGGAGTTGAGGGACTCCCATTCAGTTCACCTGTGCTGGGCTTAGGTCCTTGGTGTCCAGGCTCTGGCCATGGCTGGACCACTTGCTTGCCCTCCAAGGCTTTGGGAGGCTATGGGGGGTGGTGGGAGGCCCATGGGCCCAGCAGTCACCTGACCTAGGCTCAAATCTCAGCCGGACCAGCGACCAACCGTGTGACCCTGGGCCCTCCTTTGATGGGAGGCTAATCATGCCCACCTCGCCAGGCTGTTGGCAGGCTCAGTGAGAGGCCATCTCCACCCCTGGAACTCTCAAGGGAGTTCTTGTGACTTTCACAAGGAACTGCTAAGTTACTGTTGCTGAATCAAATTCCTGGAGAGCCAGGAAGTATGTCTGTGGGTGGGAGAGACGTCTGGCACTTCCAGGGGGGCCCCAAGGCTTCCTTCCCACATGCCTGCCTCCCCCAGCGCCTGGCAGCCCTTGAGAGGGAAGATAACAGAGGGCCCCAGAGGGTCTGAAATTTACCTTGCTCCTACTTCCTGCCCACTGTACCTGTCTGCACCCCCGGTTTCCCTGTCTGCAGTTCTGAGTTCAATAAATGTGGTTTTACTTTCTGATAGCACCTGTCACCACTCAAACTTCTCTGGATTATTGATTGCATTGTCACTGTTGGCGGCTTCCTCATCCCCTCCTAGAGTGGCGGTCATGGAGCAGGGACTTTGTTCACTGCTTTGTGTTGTTGACTGCTGTAGCTCCTGCACCTAGAACAGTGCCTGGCACACAGCAGGAGTTCAGTCGGTATTTGCGGCAGGAAGGAAGGAAGGGGCAGAGGGAGGGAGAGAGGGTGGAAATTGTGGATCCTCTGTGGTCAGCCCTTTTCTGCAACTGGGGATGTTGCCTTAGGTTAGAGCCCAACCCTGCTTGATAGAGGCTTCCCCTCTGGTGCCAGAGGCAGACAGTGACTGCGGGTGTGACCTGCACTGTGACAGAGGGAAGGAGGCACTCTGACTGGGGAAGCCAGGGCAGATGGCATCTGATTTGCTTCAGGGAGTAGGCTGGGCTGGCTCGGGGACCTGGGAAGCCTCAGAGAAGCATCAGCTGAGAAGTACAAGGCAAGGAAGAGTTAGGGGGACAAGGGAGGGGCAGCATTCCAGGCAGAGAGAGCTGCTTGTGCAAAGGCAGGAAGGCAGGAAGGCTGTGTGGAGTTAGAGGCGTTTGCTGCTGTCACTGAGTGCAGTGACTGGGAAGGTAGAGGCTGGTGGTAGGAGGATCCCCTGAGAGAACGGTGGGGATCTCACAGAACGCAACAAATCCAAGCTGTTTCTCTCCCAGAGCTCAAAGGCTCCTGACTGTGGAGAGCTAGGGCTGCCAGGAGCTGCCTGCATTTGCCAAGTGGTTGCAGAAGTTTCCTCCCTACTGCTCTGACTTTGCCGGGGGAGCACATTCTCCTGTCTGAGCTGGTATCTCTGTCTCTGTCTGTCTGTTTCTGTCCCTCTCCAGAGAGAGTCTAGCCTTGGGGTCCAGGCCTGGCCTGGCCAGGGTGGCCATGGGATCTTGGAGCAGCCACCACTCCCCTCTCTGAGCCCAGGTTCCTCCTCAGATGCACAGTGGGTGGGTCGTCAGCACCTGGCAGGCCTCTCCTCCGAGACCTGGTGTTTTCGCAGACGAAACAGACTTCAGAGCTAGTGCGTGCTTTGGTATCTTTTCCAGCCAGGAGACACTGCTCAATGGCTCCAGGAAGGGCTCAGGAAGGATTCATTCCAGCCTTGCTGGGGGTAGGATCAGGCTTCTGGTCCTACTCCAGCCAGGCAGCCATGGGGGAGCCCTGAAGCCAGAGACATAGATTCTGGTCTCTCACGCACTCTCTTGGTAACCTCAGAAAGTTTCTACCTCTCCCCAGACCTCAGTCTTCCCTTTTATAAAATGGTTGTAATAGCACCAGTCCTCTCTCTGCAGAGACAGGAGCCCTGCTCCTCGTCCTGGATCTGGCATTGACTCCCCTTAGGTAATTCTGTTCCCTTTTTGGGCCTGTCTCCCCATGTATGTGTTGAGGGGGTGGACTTGAGGGCCTGTGAGAGGCCTTCCAACTTAGACATTCTCCCCAGGCACATAAATTCAGTGAATCTACGTGACTCTCGGTGATGGCATCATTGCCCAGTATCCACCCAGCTTCTGCTTGAAAACTTCCAGAGAACTCCCCACATCTCCACGGCTTCCTTCTACCTTCAGGTACCTTACACTGTATCTTTCTTCCTACATCACCCAACCACTGGGGTCAGTTCTGCTGCCACAGAACTCCATATAATTCAACAGACCTTAGGTACGGGGCACCCTGGCCAGGCCTCATGCCAGACTGCAGGATCATGAAGGAACCAGTGTGGTCCAGCAAGGACTGGACAGGCATAAAGTCCAGTAGCTCTGTCTGACTCCAGACTCAATAATAATCCCAGCTGCCACCGATAGCCCCTTCTGGGCGCCCAGCCCCCTACCTCATCAAATACCAGCAATATCTACTTCACGGAGTCCCCACAACAGCCCTGCCAGATAGTAACTCTCATCCCCATGTTGTAACGGAGAAAACTGAGGCCCACAGCAATTAGATATCTTCCCAAAGGTCACACAGTTAGTATGCGTGGAGCCTGATTAAAACCAATCTGGCTACAGGTCTTATTGGGCTCTGCTGCCTCTGGTTTGTCTCTCTGTTCCTGGCATGGCCAGGTTTAGGGGCAGCCTCCTTCCAAGCTGCTTCAGAGCCAGCCTCCTTCCACAGCCTCCTCAGAGCCAGCCTCCGGCTGCTTGTGCATTTCCTAAGGCAAGGAAGCCCGGGCAGGAGGGTCCCGGGAGGGTGGAGAGGAGACGGTGGGCCTGAACCCAGGGCTCATGACCTGGGCCCTCTGGAGGGATTCCAGGTGTCACCAGCAGCCTGGGGAGGCACACCCTTGTGTGGGGAGGAGGAGCTCTTCCTGGCACCCTCAAATTATCCCTCAGAAGTAGCCTTGGCTGCAGTTAGGCTGGCAGTGGGCGAGGCCCTGGTCTGGGAGCCCAGAGTCTAAGCTGTAGCTTCAGTTGACTCCCTGATGGTCAGTGTGACCTTGGATGAGGCCCTTCCATTTTGGGACTTCAGATTCCCTATTTGCAGACATGAAGAGGGGACAAGATCTCCCAGCAACATGCAGTAGCTGGAGCTGAATCAAACCCTGTCTTGGTTGGATCTAGAAGGGCAAATGTGGTCAGAATGTTCTCCCTAACCCCTCCCAGGTCTCTTGGCTGCCCCAGCTGGGCCCACCCCACATCTTCTCAGTGGCATGTCCTTTCATTTAGGAAAGGAGTTTCCTTAGACGGGCAGACAGTGATGGGGCAGGGGGCTTGGAAAGGGATGAGATCAGTGTGGCCCAGCTCCCTGCTGGAGTGGTGAACAGAGAGTGTCCTTGGGTCACACAGATCATAAACCAGCGGTGTGACCTCGAGCAGAGCTCTTAACCTGCTTGAACCTCAGTTTCTGTATCTGTAAAACAGTGATAATAATAGTGCCTACTTTTGAAGGTTATTAATAGTGAGGATAAAATAAGGATTAAAGGGAAGTGTCTCTAAAACACTTGGCACAGAGCCTGGTATGTAGTCGGCACTCAGAAAGTGTGGCCTTGATCACAATGATGATGGTGAAGATGGGAATGAGTGGGGAAAGGACGGCGACAACCGTTGTGTTGAACAGTGTGAGACGCTGCTCAGCCTTCTCCGACATACTGGGTACTTCCATGCTTCCAGGCTTCACACTTGCCATTTCTTCTCCCTCGCCATCCCCCAAGACTTCTTCCAGCACAAATGCATCCTAAGTAATGGAGTAATCAGGCCCTGTGAATCTGAGCCTGGAGGAGCCTGGGGGCAGATCAGCACCCAATGGCTGTGCTCTGTGTGAGGTGGGAGCACCAGACTTGGAGGAATTAATAGAAGGTTTCCCAGGGGAGGCAGAGCTTAGCTGGAGTCCTGATGAAGGAGTAGGAATTGGCTGGAAGAAGAGAATAGGATTTCTTTTTTTCCATTTAAAGCAGTCTAGGCAGATGAAATAACACGTGCAAAAGCAGAGAGGTGGGAAATAGCATGTTGAGTTTGGGAAACTGCAAGAAGCACAATATGGTGCGAGTAGGGAGAGGGCGAGAGGAAGGCGGAATGGGCAGGATGTTTGGGGCAGATCATGAAGAGCCTGTATGCTACACCAGACATTCAAAATGTGTCTTGAAGGCGATGGGGAGTTACTCTTTTCATCATGCGACAAACATTCCTGAGGATCTACTTGACCCAAGACATCTT
The DNA here is from genome assembly GCF_003255815.1 of Theropithecus gelada. Lineage (NCBI taxonomy): Eukaryota > Metazoa > Chordata > Mammalia > Primates > Cercopithecidae > Theropithecus > Theropithecus gelada. The sequence continues at coordinate 68,720,633 of NC_037682.1, read as the reverse complement.
TGTAGCAGGCACTGCAATGGCTGCCAATGCCTGTGCCTCCTACCCCCACCCCTCAGCTGCTGAGAGTGCTGACAGCAGGCAGCTTGCAGGTGAGACTCCTCCCACCACTGCCATTGCCTGCTCACCTAATGCCATGGTGCCTCCAGGGCCAGCCTGCATCCAGAGACTGGTTCGCAAGGGGGTATAAAAGCCAAGGCCCCTTGCCCCCACTTGGGACAACTACGAAGAGTCTTTCCAGCTCCACAGCTCCCTGAGGGGCTGGCCGAGGCCTTTGTGGGGTCTGCATCACAACCCGGTTTATCCCTCTGGCCAATTCTGCTTCAATCACTCCCTGCCAGGTGTTGATCTTGAATGTACTCCCCCAGTAAACCTCCTGCAAGCGAATCTTCATCTCAGAGTCTCCTTCTCCAAGAACCAAACCTCCAACGATCATTACTGAGGGATGTCAATGGTGGCTGACATTTCACTGAGGGTTCAATGAGAGACCCCACTTTTAGAAGGTGATTCTGTCTGCAGTGTGAGAATGATGTGGAAGGACACATTGGAGTCCAGAGGCTAGTGGGAAGGTGGTCGTTATGATTTAGCACAGAAATGATGAAGGCACCAGGTGGGTGGGGGCAGGAAGGAGGGACAGAGCTGGGGGACATAGAGGAAACAGGACTGCCAGATAGAGACTGGGTAAGGAGGGGGTCTCCCAGGCTTGTCTGCCTGGAGCAACCAGGCAGAGGTGGAGGCAGTCCCTGGGATGAGTTTAACTGGAGAAACTCAGTTCAGTTTGGGAGTTGTGAGAGTACCATTTGCATAAGGTATGCAGGTGGAAGGGCCAAGAGTTGGGTGAAGAGGCTCCAGGAGATAAACTGGAGCTGGAAGTGTGGATCTGGAGTTAGCCAGCACTTTGTAGTTTACAGAGCATTTACTGGCACCCATTTAGTTCAATATGGGCAGCAACCAATCAGAAGGGTTGCCAGGATCTTGAGGAGCTTCCAAGGGGCTAGATGTTAACCCCTTGGTTGCTGAATCATGGTGGGAAGGTCGAGGGATGCTGGGTTGCATGGCAGGGGCACTCAAGGGCTCGGAGTCATGGCTATTTACCAAGCAGTAAGTTAGAATCTTTGCATGCCAGCTGAGTATCAGCCCTACCAGTTCCTCTTAGAATCCTCACAAGAACCTGTTGAGGCAGATACTATAATCCCTTTCCCAAAAGAGGAAACCAGGGCTCAGTGAAGTAAGTAACTTTGCAGAAACCAAGCAGCTCTGAAACAGCAGAACTGGAGTTGAAGCCAGGTCCGCCTGAGCCTGCATCCCATGCCTTTAAATGTTGGAGTGGGAATCAGAATGCAGAATTCTTGGCTCATTTAACTAAGGGCCTTTCCTCTCACTCAATGGCCACTTCCTGTAGTGAATTCCAGAACTTCTGATCATGAGCCAGTTTCTCCTTCCAAGAAGCAGGGTTGAGAATGACCAGCCTTGTGGGGTGTGGGTGGAGTGAGACAACCCTACTGGGGGTTTCCAGGCCTGGGGAATCCCCCAGCTCCCAGTTTGGAGCCCAGGCATGTATGGGAAGGTTCTGGGTAGCAGCGGCTTCTCCAGTGGATGCCACCTCCCATGTCAGAAGGAGATCTGGCGCCAGCTATGCCTGCCTCAACCTGGTTCTGTCACCTCCAACCTTCAGGAAAATGAGCTGCATTTGAAGCAGTGAGCATCTCGTTACCAAAGTGTTCCTATGGACCTGGCTATTCATTCATTTGTTCATCCATTCCTTTAACATTGAGCAACTATTTAGAGAGTGCCTCCCATGCCCTGTGCCACTTGAGTCCCACCTTACCTGGGTCCAGCCTTACCTGGGTCCTGTTTCACCTGGTTCCAGCCTCACCTGCGCCCGGGCTGGTGGAGAAGTTGGGTGCTTAATAGGTAATGCCATCCAAGTGAAACAGACTGGGGAACGTACAGGGGCTGTTCCATCATCCCTGCGTTATTCCTGTGCCAGCACAGTGATGCTGTCATGGGCTATCTGATGAACGGATGAAGGAAGGAAGGGCTGAGATTGAACAAAAGAAAGGGCTGCATGACTGGCATGAGAGAGAACCCTGCAGGGGGCATCAGGGATGGGGCCACCAGCCTCTGCCCTGCAGGGTGTGACAGCTACTCCACTTGGAGGCAGACGGCTGGACTCAGAGATGCTGGAGCCTTACCAGACCTGGAATCTTCTGCTCCATTATGGCTCCAGGTGGCATCTGGATGCCTAAAAGACATTCTGATTGTTTGGTCGGCTGTGACTCATAACTCGCAGAATAACTTCCTTGCAGAACCCTGTTCAGGGAGTCAAGAAGAGTGTTAGCAGGGGGTGGATGGGGAGGGAGAGGCCCATCTGCAGTGCTCTGGTCTCCTGCCCCAGAACCCACCAGAAGTCTTAGGCATGACCTGAAAGTGCGGCACTGTGTCAGGTTTTTGAAAACACAACATGTTTTCCTTTTCTTTTAACTTTTAAACTTCTCTGAGAATATTATTTTAGAAACCATTTTCTTACTCCTCTCCCATCTCTCAGTCACAGTTTCAGCTTCATGCCAACAGGGCTGTGGTAATCAGGAAAGAGGACAAGTTCCCCGTGGCCACCCATGGAAGAAGAAGTGACTGCATTAGGAGGGAGTGGGGAGGGAGGAGGCGAAGCTTTCGTGAGCACCTTCTGCAGGGTGCCAGGCCTTATGCAGGGTGCTTTGCATATCATCTCCAGTTTTTTGCATGAGGAGACTGAGAGATAAAGTAATATGCACATAGTTGATAATGATTATGCTAATACGAATAAAATAGATAATTATTAGGTGGATCCATTATTCGAAAAACTGACAATTCCTCATGGTTTGACCTACTACATGTCATTCGGGCCTGCTGTGTACCTGGCACAATGCAAGATGTTCTCCGTAATTCTCACAAGAACTGTGCAAGGAATGGGTTATTTTGATGTGAAAGCTGAGGAAACTGAGGCTAAGACAGATCAGGTGACTATCCAGTTGCTCTTAGCAAGTCAGTAGTGGGACCAGTCCTTGAACTCAGGTCAGTTTCCAAAGCAATGCAACAGCCGAAAATCTATGTGCTGAGTTTGCTAATTTGACCAGCTATTCTTAAGGTTATATTTGTCTTTGGGGGATGGAAGCTGTCATCGTGGAGATGCAGGGCCCTGCTTGGGGTCAAGATAGGATTCAGTGACTTGGTCTCATCAATATCATTATCTTATGATGAAGAAACAAAGCCCCAGTCACATGGGGATGAGTCATAGCCTGGAACTTCCAGGGCTCCTGAGGTGCATGGGGAGGTAGGTAGAGCCATTTATCAAAAGATCTGGTTTCAATCCTGGCTCAGCTGTAAGCCCTGCCCACCCTGGGCCTCACCTCCTCAGCTGCACAGAGACTGCTGGAACCTCCAGCTCTGAGGTTTGATGAGTCTGAGCAGATTCACAGCTGGGAACTCCTGTCCTCTACCCCCTGCCCTGTGCCACCTGAGTCCCGCCTTACCTGAGTCCAGAGCTTTAGCCAGGCCCCGTGGGAATGCCTCTGTGCTTCTATTTTCCTTCAGAACCTTAAAGATGCTTCCTCATTTTCCTGCACTCAGTTATGACCCACTGCCATTGGCCTGATTTAATGACTGCCCCAAAGCCTGTTTGAGCTTATGACCTCCTGGTGCTCAGACTTGCTGTGAGGTTAATGGTGCTGGTAGCACTGATCTGAGGGGTCCAGGCACAGTGGGGGCAGCTGAGAGCCCAGGTGGATCTGTGAGGGGATGAGGGCCATCTCTGCAATGTGCCTTCCCCTCCTGACACCTCAGCGAGCCTGAGACACCGGGGTGCCGCATCTCAGCCCAGATCCTCCAGCCTGGCAGGGAGAGGAGGAAATTTGCCTCTTACTTCCATCTCTGATCATTTTTGTTGTTTCAGTCGGTTAGTGGGCTTTCAAAATGATTTATTACAAGACTCCATCTATATGTTTGTATCTAAGTTTTTGTGATATGCATGGGACTCTAAATCTCAAAGCTCAGGCCCCTTATGGGTCTGAGTAGGTGGAAATGTAAGCCTTCCACAGATGTCAGAGGGGAGATGCTCATGCTCGAGCTACCAGTGGGAATGAGGGGCAGCGGGGGATGCCCTTATAGACTGAAGGTGACCTAGGCCAATGCCCTGGCCCTCTATACCTCTCCCACCTCCAGAACGCAAATGCACTCCAAGTAGGAGTGGGGAAAAGCCCTGAATTGTCTGAGGGAACCCTGAACTGACCAGCATCATGCCCACCAGCACCAGAGTGAAGTGTTAAGGTGACGCTTCTGGGTCCACAAGCTTGGTTGCATGACGGAGCTCAGCCCCTGCTCCATGCTGAGCCCGTGTCAATTCTCTGCAGTGGGCACCTGCCATTCGGCAGTGATGGGCACACACATCACAGCAAAGCCCCTTCTGGCTGGAAGCTTCACTCTTCTTTTGGAGGGGGGGCTAAAAACAGACCCCCGTTTGTTCAGGACCATGAAATTTCCCACATAACAGAGCTCTGTATCCTGCTCACCTGATGCCCCTGCACCCCCAAGCTCACTTGCTAGCAGGTTGAGTTGGGGCGTATATTGTTGGCTATGAGTATGTGTGGCTGTGGCCTTGGCTGTGAGTGCACCTATGAGCAGGGCTTTTGTGAGGATGTGTGTGTGTGTGCGCCCACACAAGGAGCTTCATGAAAGTAAGTCAGATAAGTTTGAATGAAGACCCAGCAAGTGCTACACACCTATCAGCCTCTGAGTCAGTATGTTCAAATGAGGATCCCAACAGTTAGCCTGTTGGTAGGCCAGTTCAGTGGCTCTAAGCCAAAAGACTCTCAGCCTTGTTTTTGTTTTTTGTCTTTTTTTTTTTCTTTTGCAGGGTTTGTTGGTGTCTTGGGGTAAGGGGCTCTTTAGGCTGAAAGGTGAGAGGAGGCTGTCAGAAGCTGGGGAGATCTGAGTCACCCAAAGCAAACATGAGCCCTTACCACATCTCACAGCAAAGACCATCCCTGGATCTGTCCATGCAGAGGCCCAGGTGTCTGGTGAGAAAGGGAGATGGGAGGACCAAGCATGGAAACTGGAGTGGGAAAGAACAGAACTCACAGGGGTAGACCATTACTCTGAGACACCTGCGCTCGGGCCTTAATGTACAGCTCAGTTAATCTCAGAGGTTAAATTATTATCCCCATTTTACAGGGGAGAAAACAAGCTGGGAAAGAAGGAATCACTTGCCCATGGTTGTGCAGCTAGTAGAAAATTCTACCCTCTTATGGAGGCACAATTGTTCCCTGACACAAAACAGAGTCCTACTTCAGGGAAGTCGAGATAAAAGGGGTAGATTTGGGTTTTCCTAAAGAATAGAGCAGGTGGCCACATTATGACTCCAAGATTCTAAGAGCCTGGGTGTTGGGGAGGCTGACTTGCTGGCAGAAGCACACAGGCTTTGGAGTCAGTGTCTGCAGCCTTCTGGTTGGGGTAATCTTGAGCAAGTCATTTTACTTCCCTGAGTCTCGGTTTTCTCATCTATAAAATGGGGTAATAATACGCTATTCTATCTTCATCAGATTGTAATGAAAATTAAATGAGATGCTGTGTGGGAAGCATTTAACACAAGGTCTGGCAGAATACTCCGCTGTGGTTGTCATCCCTAGGGTTAGGATGTAGGTCTCTTTGGTATGAGAGAGCCACACCCAGGGAGAGTAAATGGCAAGGTGTCCCCAGGGAGGAGAAGACCTGGACAGTGACCAAAGTTGCTTTGTGTTGGAAACAGTCCGTGGGGAGTTCTTTGTTTTCATTCTCATCCCACAAAGCTACTCCCATTTCTACATTCTCTAATCACCTTTAAGCTTCAGATAAACAATGGAAGAGTAGAGAGAACTGCCTGTCCCTTTTAATCTCCTTGAGTCTCCACCCCACTCTCCTCCTCCACGGTGCACTGGCCATGGGAGGCCTTTGTTAGTTGGAATAGCAGAACAGCTCCCACTACACCTGGGGGATGGGAGGATGCTGGGGACGCCCAGCCTCCAGGTGGGCTGACTTCAGCAGCACCAATACCATGCTTCCAGGTGCAGTGCTGAATTCTTAAAGCTCATCCCTCATCTCTTCCCTGCTTTGCCTGTTGCAGTCTGACACGCACACCAACCCCATTGACCACGCCTTCCTTAAGGTCCCCGTGGCCCCCTTATCAAGTCTGGTGAACACCTCCTGCTCAGTCTTGACTAACTGGCCCCTTAGTGCCTCTGTTGCTCTAGGCCTGCCTCTGCCTCAGATGCTCCCCTTGGCAGCCATGTGATTTTCTTCCTTCCCTTGCTGCGTCTTCCCTCTTCTCTAGGCTGCACCTCCTCAGTTGCCTCCGAGGGCTCCTCTGTGTCCATGGCATCCTAATTATTGCTGTATCCATGGCCTGGCCCTGGTTCCTGCCTTCCTCACTCCACACCCTCTCCACCTTCTCCAGCCTAGAGCCTTGCTGCCTGGCTCCCCAGCTCCCCAGCTCCAGACCCACTGCTCTCTAGCCTTAGGACAGCTCCACTGGGATGTCCCTATGCCCCTCACACTCAGCCTGTGCAGAGAGGGACTGCCGAGACCCAGGCCTGCTCCTGCCACCTCCTTGCTCAAAACCCTCCATCTACAAACACTTGAGAAAATGATTTGGCGTCACATATTCAAGTTGAGCGTGCATACACTCTCCAACCCAGCAAGTCTACTCTTGGGAATATACCCAACAGACATGCGTACACATGTGTATCAAAGATGTATACAAGGACATTCAGAGCACTGTGCATAATAGCCAAGAATAGGAGACCACCCGATGCCCATCAGCAGACAGTGGTGAATTCACACAACAGAGTGCTACAAGCTATGGAGATAGCTGCAATATTGAGAAATCTCACAGATGTCCTGTTGAACAACAGAAAAGACACGACAGAGTTCATACTGTACACTTGCATTTATAAAGTTCAAAAAACAGGCAAAACAAACCTGTGGTACCAGAAGACAGGATAGTGGTCAGCCTTGGGGACACATAGTAACTCGCAGGGACTCGCAGGGGCTTCTGGGTGCTAGACGCCTGACAGATTTTGATCTGGATGTTGGTTCCATGGGTATATTCCTGGTGAAAGTTTACCAAGATGCATACTTATGATAGGTGAATTTTTCTGTAATATTATGCTTCAATAAAAAGCTAAAATAAAGAAATAAATAAAATCTTCCCTGAGTCTTGATTGCATTCAGGATAAAACCTACAGACTCCCTTCTAGACTGGCAAATGCAAAGTCCTTCATGACCTGGCCCCTGCCTTGCTGTCCTGCTCTCACTCCACCCACCCCTTCTCCAGCCCTCACAGCACCAAGGTGATTGCCACTCCCTGAAAGCGAGATGCTGCTTTCAGCCTCTGGGCTTTAGCACGGCTGTTCCTTCTGTCTGGAATGCCCTTGCTAGTCTATTCCATCTGGCTACATCCAGAGATCCCTCAGGGCTTTCTCAGCTCCCCAGACCATGAGTTACCACCTCAGCTGGCTCCATAGTGCTCGGTTCGAACCTCTGTTCCAGTGTCTGCTCTTCTGCTGGCTATGGTTGTCACCCACCTGTCGTCCCGCCCTATGGCTGTGAATGCCATCTTGAAGGGACTGTGTCTTTGTTCTGCTATCTCCAGCACTAGCTCACGGCCTGGGACAGGGTTAAGTGTCAATAAGGCATAAAAATGAAACCATATGCAGTCACACACTCAACCAATGACTTCCTTGAAAAGAACAGGATGATGTGTAGCGAGTACAAACTTTGGTTACATAGATTCCAGTTAATGCAATGTTTTAATATTTAGAATCAGGATGTCCCTGGGAAACCTGGGCAGTCTGGTTGCCATGGGCTTTCTTGTCACAAGGGAACCCCGTAACAGGCTAATTCATACTATAGCATGAAGAGCTAAATATGCCTACATTTCACAGGAAGAGCCCCGAAAAGGCAACGTTTTCCACAGTGGAATGGTGTATACATATGGTGGCATTTCAGGCATAGTGGCTTCTTAGAGAGCACTTTCTTTCTTAGGATGGATGCCGTCCTGAATGTCTATATGCACTTGAGTGGTTCTCTAGAATTCAGATGAGCAGTGGGTGCTCTCCCTGAAGGAGGGCCCTGTAAGGAGTTAAATTGTATTTTATTTAACAAGAAGCCTAATAGGCAGAAAATGACCTTGGATTTCCTGAATGTGGCCTTCCTTACAACGCTGCTGCAGGGCAGGCCTCCACTGTCCTAGGAGAGTGAGAGGGCCCTGGAGGAACAGGGGTGGGTCAGGGTTCTTGAGAAAGCAGACCCTGGAAGCAACCTGCATCTTGGACTCTGGGGTTGCCTGGGAATGAAAAACGAGAACGGGGTCCCCCTAATAACTGCAACACCATATGCTTAGGCTGTCAGGGTAGAAGGGGTTGATAAGGGGTGAGGTTGCTGCTAGAGGATTTGTATTCTTCTCAGCTCCTGGGAAACACAGTCACCCTTTGAATGGGGTGGGCAGGGAAGCATGGAGACAAGCCCTGCCTGGGTGGGGACAGCAGTGTGGCAGGGAATGGGAGTGTAATTAGAGTGTAATTAAAGTATTTTGTGGGCTGAAAAGGAAAAGCTGCCAGGCCCCTGAGCCAACCCAGAGGAGATGAGGGAACAGAAGTCTTATCATTGAGAGAATGGTGGCGCCAGCCTCCACCCAAGCAGGACCACCCATGGCCAGGGCTGCCAAGCAAAGAAACCAGGTGCACCCTTATCTGAGCTTGGCATGGAGGTAGTGGGATGATCCCTCAGAGGACCACGATGGCCTGGCAGAGGGCCCTGCTGCAGCTGGCAGGGCCAAGTTTCCATGCGGTGCTGCTGGTGGTTGGGAGGAGTGATGGCCGCAAGGGTTCCTTGGACACAGGTGCTGGCTCACTGGCTGGGAAAGTTGAACTAAGTCCCTTTCCCACTGTCTGGGGAACAATTCAGAGGGTCTCTCCCCAAGAAAGATAAGATTGGATATCTGAGCAAATTTTAATTTTAATTTAGAAAAAAATAAAGCACAATGGCCCTGAAGAATTAAGTCAGCTACATTTGACCACATATCAATTAGGAACTTTTTTTGTAATAAGAGACAGAATAATGTTAAGACATAAATGACAAATCACGAGAAATATTTGCCCCATGTATGAGAAGAGATCAATGTCTGGGAAATAGAAACAGCTCCTATAAATCAATAAGAAAAGACAGACAAAACAGAAAACTGGGCAAAGTGTTTGAATAAGAAAATCACAAAAGAAATAAAAAGGATGTATACATGCAAAGATGCCCTCCTTACTGGTCATCAGGGAAATGGAAGTTTAAAAGGAACATGAGCAGGGCGTGGTGGCTTATGCCTGTAATCCCAGCACTTTGGAAGGCCAAGGTAGGAGGATTGCTTGAGCCCAAGCATATGAGATCAGCCTGAGCAACATAGGGAGACTTCATCTCTATTAAACAAATAAATAGATAAGTACATAAATGAATAAATAAAAGGAACATAAATCAGAAATTAGTTTTCACCTATAACATTGACACATTTTGAAAAATATTGATGATAGTCAACGTTGGTAAGAGTTGCTGGCCATGTAAATTGGCGTCGCCTTTTGGAGGCCATCTGATAGACTCTATCACAAGTTTGTCCAGCCTGGGGCCCACGGGCTGCATGTGGCCCAGGACGGCTTTGAATGAAGCTCAACGCGAATTCATAAACTTTTTTAAAACACTTTTGTGAATTTTTGTTTTTACCTCATCAGTTATCGTTAGTGTTAGTGTTTGTTTGTTTGTTTGTTTGTTTGTTTATTTTGAGACAGAGTCTTGCTCTGTTGCCCAGGCTTGAGTGCAGTGGCGGGATCTCGGCTCATGGCTCGCTGCAACCTCTGCCTCCCGGGTTCAAGCAATTCTCCTGCCTCAGCCTCCCAAGTAGCTGGGATTACAGGCACCCGCCACCATGCCCGGATATATATATACATATATATATATATATATATATATTTTTTTTTTTTTTGTATTTTTAGTAGAGATGGGGTTTCACCACATTGGCCAGGCTGGTCTCGAACTCCTGACCTCGGGTGATCCACCAGCCTTGGCCTCCCAAAGTGTTGGGATTACAGGCATGAGCCACCATGCCCGGCCAGTGTTAGTGTATTTTATGTGCGGCCCAAGACAACTCTTCTTCCAATGTGGTTCTGGGAAGCCAAAAGATTAGACACTCCTGCTCTATTAGAATTTAAAATGCACATATCTTTATGTATTTGACCCAGCAATTCACCTCATGGTATCTACCCCAGAAAAACACCTGCATATGTGCACAGAGAGGAAAGTAGAGGATATTCACTGCAGCACTGTTTATAATAGTGAAAAATTGGAGGAAAATGTAGAAGAATAAGAAGTGGTTAAAAACTCCAACAAAATTTAGCCAGGCATGGTGGCATGTGCCTCTAGTCCCAACTACTAGGGGGGCTGATATGGGGAGGATGGCTTCAGCCCGGGAGTTGGAAGTCACGGTAAGCTGAGATTGTGCCACTGCACTCCAGCCTGGGCGACAGAGCCAGGCCCTGGCTCAAAAAAGAAAAACAAAAAACTCCAATATATTTATACTATGGAATGCCATTGAGCAACAAGGCAATGCAGCCCTGTAAACTTAGACTTACAACGTGGCCCAAGAGAGGGAGGCCTGAACGTCAGCTTCCCTGGGCTGGTCTGTCCCAGGGGCACCAGGAGACTGAATTGAGGGCCAGTGAAAGAATAGGCCTGAAAGGGTAAAGGGCCTGGGTGGTAGAGGCTGATGAGAGCGCACTGGGCAGGGGGATTGATGGGGACCAGGGCAGAGACTGTGGGTCTGCAAGCACTAGGAGCCCAGGTGCAGTCAGATCAGCCAGGGCCACCACTGGAGGAATGGCCTGGGCTAGAGGAAGGCCCTGAATTCATGAGCTGGAGACCCCATAGGAGAAACCAGCAACTGGACAGGCTCAAGATGGCCCTGGAGAGGCAGCGGCACTGACTGCATCTGCCGGTTCAGGACGATTGGCCTGCCTGGCTGCTCCCACTAAAACCCCTCTCCCCCACCACCCCTGATGCTCCCACACAGCTGAGAGGCAGGTGAAAGGGGAAGTGACCTGAGGGACAGGGCGTTTTTACACAAGACAAACTGATATTACCTAGACAGTTTCAATGATCAGCTCAGACCAAACTTTCAACCAAATTAGATGGCATTCTGTAACTGTTTCCTGCCAGTCCAGGGTTAGGGAGGGGAGGGAGCAGTTTGGGAGGAAAGTCAGATTAGTAACCCATAAATCACAGCTTCCTTGTGCACTGGAGAGTAAAGCGAGCTGAATTTTGTGACTCCCCCCACCAGTGTGACATGGCCTGGCATGCCCTCCCTCCCTGCTCCTCCTGTTCGGTTCGGTTTAGCCCTGGCATCCCTCCTCAGGAAGTTGCCTTTGAACCCCCAGACTGACCTTCACAGCCCTGGGCTTCTCTGCATGGTGGCACTTGGCACACTGTGTAGTCATGCCCGCCTTCCTCACAGACTGTGGGCTCTGGGGCAGAGACCACCTAACGCTCATCTATGTTCCCTTAGAACCTAACACAGTACTGGGCTCAGTTAATGTTTGCTGAATCAATGAGAGCATAAATGAATGAATGATGAGATGACCTGAAAACTGTGACCTTGGGCCTGTCACTTCCCTTCTCTAGGGCTCTGTTTTCCATCTGTACAGAGGTGGAGTTGGGGAGCTGGCCTTCTCTCTGACCAACCCGCCCAGCCCAGGCCTTCTCCAGAAGAGTCCCAAACTGCCAGACTCTTTCTCTTTTCCCCGCTGAAAGATTCCAGACAGGAGAACCCAGTCTACTGCAACCTCCCTGCCCCCTCTGCCCACTCACATCGACGTGGCTCATGTCTGGCTTCCTCCCAACGCCCTCATCCTTGAGGGACCTGACAGCTTCCAGATGGGTGCGGTCACTGCCTCCTTTCCGGAGTCCAGCAGGCAGGCAGCCCGGCCCAGCGGAGGAGCTGCCCAAGGCCTCTCCCTGCCCCTGGGGAAAGTCCCTCTTGTGTCCTCTCGCGTCCTCCTCTGCGTCGTCAGGGCCCTCTGACCCTGCTCCCCTCTCCGTTCTCTCCGTGTGGCTCTCTCTCAGGCTGTGCATCTCTGGCTTTGTCTTTGTTGTCTTTTCTCGTGTCTCTGTGTCTCTACTCGCCCCCGGTGCCTGTGTCCCCAACTCCTGCCCTCTCTCCTTGTCTGTTTTTCTATGTCTTTCTCTCCCTTCTCCAGACTCCTCCTTCCTCTCCTCTGGCCTTCCCCTCCCCAAGCCTGGCTGACGGGTGGTTGTTTCTCCGAACCAGGCCCGCCTCCGAACCTGCCCTGACCAGCCTGAATCCCCTCTCCCACCCAACCTCCTCCACACACCTCTGTCGGGTGTATGCCCCAGGACAGTTGGGGGAGTGTACTGGACCCACAACATCCCAGCGTTGCCTTCCCGAGGGGGAGAAGGGACTGGCTGTGACCCATGGCCAAGGTCATCTGCGCTTTGCTGGCTTGGAGATGCCCCACCCCTACCCTGCATGAAGCAGCCTGGTCCCTTCCAGTCCCTGACTGCTCCAGTGCCTGGCGAGGGAGGAGCCCCCAGAACAGGGGCTGCACTTATGCCCCCACCCCCAAACATACACACACTGGGGAATGCTTTCCTCTGCTGACTTTCTCCCACAGAGCCCGCTGGGAGCTGGGCTGTTAGAAATCTCGCTGCTTCAGTTTTCACCCTAGAACCCAGTCTGAGGGATATAGGAGAACCCAGGCATGAGAGGGCAAGGCACAGAAAGGAAAAATGGGATGGAATGTGAATGCTGAGGTGGGAATCAACAGGTTAGATTCAGCCCTGTGGGATCCTGGGCTCTGCCCCTTGCCAATGGGAGGCTTCGGGCAAATGAGTTCTTTTTTCTGAGCCTCTGTTTTTTCCCTGTAAAATGGGACAGCAGATTCCCTCCTGGTACACTGTTACAGGAATTACATGTTAAGACATGGATAAAACCTCCAACACTGAAGGCTCTTGATAAATGTTATTTGGGAAGGAGTCTGAAAGCCTGACAAAGGAATAAGCCAGGAGTCAGGGTATCTGTGTTCAAATCCCATCTATGCCTTCTGTGGCTGGCCAGGGGGATGCTCAAAAAGAATTGAACAGTAAACAAATGAAGGGATGAGGAGACAATGAATGACTGAATCTCAATCACTGATCACCTGTGGCTTTGCATATATCACAGATTCTCAGGAAAATGGAAACGTAAAACTTACATTGCAAACTTGTCAAGAGAATGAAATTGAATAAGGAATATGAAAGTGCACAGTCAGTGCTCATACACATTTGCCCTTATATAAATTATGATAATCCTAGTGCAAGACTTAAAATAAAAAATTAAGAGTCACAAAATGCTGGGGCAGTTGCCCCACTTAAGCCCAAACTGCTAAGGAGCATGGAAAAAGGGCCTGGCTTGCCTTTTAGTGGCCCTCAAGCCCACAGCAGATTGAGTGAAGGTGCCTGGAGACTTTTTGCAGGTTGTTTTTTTGCTTGTTTGTTTTAAGAGACAGGATCTCCTCTGTCACCCAGACTGGAGTGCAGTGGTGCAATCATAGCTCACTGAAGCCTCAGCCTCCTTAGCTCAAGGATTACAAGTACACACCACCACACTCAGCAAATTATTATTATTATTTTACTTTATTTTATTTTTTTGTAGAGATGGGCATCTTGCTTTGTTGCCTGGGCGGGTCTTGAACTCCTGGGCTCAAGTGATCTTCCTGCCTCGGCCTCTCAAATCACTGAGATTACAGGTGTGAGTCAGTGTGCCCAACTTATTATTGCAGGTTCTTGACCAAGTGGCCAGGGTGACTGCTGAGATCCAGAGATGGAAATCTGGGGAGGCTGTACCCTGAAGCAGGCCCGAGGAGGCCAGGGTCAGAGGGCCAGTCCTGCCAGTGAGGGCCTGGATGGAGGGGTGAGGCTGTCTTCAGGACTACAGGCTTCACTCCCTATCTCAGCAGTGAGCCTGGGCACACTCTACCCCCAGGCTGAGCAACAGACTCTTGTCCCACTTCAGCATGGGTCCAGGCGGCATAGCAGACAGACCTGCCCTTTCCTGATTCCAGCTGCCCTTAAGTACATCTCACAGGCTACTGCGTCTTTGCCTTGGTTCTGCTGTCCCTGCCACCTGGGATGTGCAGTCCGCCTTCTCTTTCTGTTAACATCTTACCTATCCTTCAGCTCTACTGCAACTCCCCAAGATCCCCCTGGGTCAGAATGACTCCCACACCAACCTGACCTCGGGCAGGTTACCTGACTCAATGAGTCTCCGTTTACTTGCTTGCATATGGTGCTGTTTGTACCTACCTGTGGGTCCTATGAGTATTCGGTGAGAAAACTTGTACAAACGTGCCCAGCATGATTTTAGCATATAAATTATCTCCTTATGGTGATACTTTTTTCCTTCAATAAAAATTTGTCTTGCTTTCTGTGTTATGTTAGATGGCGTGTATTCCCCATCAGAATGGGAAGTCCTTGAGCACTGGGTTATTTTGATCCCCAGTGCCTAACGCAGGACCTGACCCATCCATCGTAACACATGCAAGGGGCGTGGCCCTGACCTTGACCCGCACAAGCTAAATAGGGCCACATTCTCTGAGCCTCCCTGTGTGAGAGGCAATGTGGGGAGCATTCTCTGTGCATCGCTCAATCACTCAACAAAAACTTAGTGAGCGTATACTCTGTGTCAGGTTCCGTCTGTGGCACTTAGGTGACATCAGTGAACAAAAGTCACAAATCCTGTCCTTGTGGGGCTTGCTTTCTAGCAGAAGGAGCAGATGACAAAGAGCAAACACAGTGAATGTTAGAAAATGACTGCACTATGGATAAAAATAGAGCAGTGTGAGGGGGAGTGTAGGGGGAAAGGGGGTGGGTTACAATTTTAAATTGGGTGGTCGGTGCAGGCCTCTTTAGAAGGACAGTTGGGCCAGGGCTTGAAGAGTGGACTTCATCATCCACTTGTCTGTGGGAAGCATGTTTCTGGCCAAGGAACAGCCATGGCAAAGGCTCTAAGGTGGGGCCACCTGGCTTGTTGTGGGTGGCAGGGAACAGGAGAGCATTAGGGCAGGAGGTCACGCTCTTTGTTACTGCGGGTTCACCAGGGCTTTACAGGCCATGGTAAGGGCTTTGGCTTTTGCCCTGAGTGACCTGAGCCATTGGAGGGAATTTTTTTTGGTTTTGTATTGTTTTGTTTTGTTTTTTTCTGAGATGGAGTCTCACTCTGTTGCCCAGGCTGGAGTGCAGTGGTGCCATCTCAGCTCACTGCAACCTCCACCTCCCAGGTTCGAGCAACTCCCCTGCCTCAGCCTCCCGAGTAGCTGGGATTACAGGCGCATGCCACCACGCCCAGCTAATTTTTTTGTATTTTAGTAGAGACGGGGTTTCACCGTGTTGGCCAGGATGGTCTCCATCTCCTCACCTCATAATCCACCCGTCTTGATCTCCCAAAGTGCTAGGATTACAGGTGTGAGCCACCAGGCCTGGCCCATTGAAGGTTTTGAGCAGGGAAGAGACATGATGTGACATGTTCTAAAAGGATCACTCCTCTTGGCTATTCTGTGGGTTCAAATCCCAGCTGCCCTTCTTGGTAGCTGCATCTCTGGGCAAATAATCTCAGCACTCAGCTTCACTTTCCTCTTTAAAAACTAGATTAATGCTATGTGTCTAACAGATCCTTGGCAGAAATTTCTGTCTGCTTTTGAGCCTAAGAATAGCAGTCCCTCTGAGCAGTTGGTCTGTTTCAATCTCATGAGCACTGTGGCTGCGTTTCTCATGCTTACGGGCTGCTAGGAGGTGGGAAGCAAAGCATGTGCTCTCCCCATGGCAAATGCATTGGTCTTTAAGCAATTCCAGCTTTATTCTTGCACTTGTTTCTTTCATGCCTACTTAAAATTGTTGTTTTAAATGTTATGCCCTTTAAACAATTCCTTTAAAATAACAATTTTTCCTCAATTACAAAAACAAGACATGTTAACGTTAGGTATTTGGGGAAATGTACAGGAAAGGGACCATGAAGAAAATGTTTGTGAACCAAAGCTAAGTAATTTCAATCTTTTTTGTAGTATTTCTCTCCGATCATATACACAGGTATGTGTGTATATGTATGTATGTGTGTGTGTGTGCATAGCTAGAAAAAACAATTGAACTATTAAACATTGTTCCCCTTCCTCTGGAGTTTCTTTAACCCGTGACCTTTGCTCTTTAGCCCATGACCTTCGCTCTCACCTGGGCTGTTGGGGACCACGCCTTCCTGCCGCGGTAGAACACTGACAGTAAAGGCCTTTGGCTTTGGGGGTTTGAGTGTAAGCAACACATTTGGAAGAAGTGGTGAAGAGTCAAGCAACCCAGCTTCCAGGCCAGTCAGAAAACATTCTGATGGAGGGAAGGGAGAGTTTCAAGGAACTGTGGGTGCTAAGAAGGGGTCCTGCGCCACCTGCCTTCCCCAGTTTTGTCCCAGGAAGAGAATGTGTGAGAACCAGCCACACACAGATGGACACTGAGGGGTGCTGGGACTCCCAGAGCATGGAGGACTTGTGCCCTCCCTCTCAGCAGAACCTGGGAGGCGCCAGGGCCCTCGAGTTCCTGACAGCCCGCTGCGGTCCTGGCTAGCAGAGCACAGATGCCTGAGAGAAGTCCAGGCAAATGGGCCTGAGAGAGCTTCACAAAATGACCCACACCCCTGGAAAGGGTCTGGGGCAGGAGAGGGAGTCCTGGGCCCCAGAGGGTTGTGGGGAGTGATGGAAAGCCTTGGGGAACCCCCATCCCAGGTGCACCTTTGTTTACACACACCTGGAAGCAATCACAGTATACTGACGTGCAGCTGCATCAGTTTCCTGTGGTAACAAATGACACCAAACTGAGTGGCTTCAAACAACAGAAATGCGTTTTCTCTTGGTTCCGGAGTCTGAAATCAGTTCAGGGAGCTGAAGCAAAGGTGTCAGCAGAGCCACACGACCTCTGGGGTTCCAGGGTGGAAGCTTTCCTGCATCTTTCTTGGTTCCATCTGCACATGGCCTTCCCTGTGAGTCTGTCTCATCTCCCTCTGCCTCTTGTAAGGGCACATGCAATTGCATTTAGGACCCATCCAGGTAACACACGATAAGCTCTTGCTGTGAAGATCTTCGTCTTAATTGCATATTTTGCCCTATAAGGCAATATTCATCTTTTGCCATATAAGGTAATAACAGCACTAACAGGTTCTGGGGATTAGGAAGTGAATATATCTTGGGGAAGTGGGACATTTTGTCTGCCTACCACAAGGACCTTGTAGTAGCCAAGAAAGCTGCCTGGAACAGAAGGGCCATGTGGCTAGGAACAAGGCTTGACCAGGCAATGACCAGTGAGGACTGACAGCCAGGGCTCAGACAAGCTGACGGGATGTGTCAGGGGACACCACTGTAGATGGATATAGTGGAGGACCTATCTGTAGGAATAGGGAAAATGAGGTGAGGGGGGATCCAGAAGTGACTGAGATTAAGTTTCCACTTCACAGAATGGTGGCTCATAATAGAAACCAAATTTAGTTAGAAAAATAAAATTACCATTTATTTTGCACATTTGAGTGCTCTGTGGTTGGAATCTGTTACACATACCCATGTACATACATACTCCCAAAATGAGCTCTCCTTTATAAATGCTATTTTCTTTTTCTTTTCTTCTTCTTCTTCTTTTTTTTTTTTGAGGAAAAAAAAAAGAGATTTCATTCTGTTGCTGGAGTGCAACCTCAACCTCAACCTGCCTGCTGGGATTACAGGTGTGAGCCACTGCACCGGGCCAACTTTCTTCTACGTCATTGTTTTGATAATTGCCTTTAACATCCTATTGATTAAATGTACAATCCTGTACTCACACCATCTTGTAATTTTATGAAAACTCATAAGCCACTTTAAATCCCTTTTCTGACATGATCAATATACTTATGAATATCTCACAAGGATATTAATAAGTATATGCAATATATTCATAAGTACATATAGCTCAGACTGAAGTACAGTGGCACAGTCTCACCGCAAACTCTGCCTCTCAGGTGCAAGTAATCTTCCCACCTCAGCCTCCCAAGTAGCTGGGACTACAGGTGCAAGCCACCACACCCAGCTAATTTTTGTATTTTTTTGTAGACACAAGGTTTCACTATGTTACCCAGGCTGGTCTTGAACTCCTGAGCTCAAGCAATCCACACTCCTTGGCCTCCCAAAGGGGTGGGATTACAGGCGTGAGCTACCATACCTCCCTATAGTTTCACAGGAAAGGTGCTGCTTTAATGAGAAACCTGGATATAACTCTTGCCTCCTCCCTCTTTCTCGCCCCACCTTCCATATCTAATCAGTTGCCAGGTCCCACCCCTTCTGCTTGTTCAATCAGTTCTCTCCGCCCTCACAGTTCCTCTCCAGGTTCACGTGGTTATCTCTCCTCTGCACCATTGCCTCAGCCTCTTCCATGGCTGTCTTCATTAGGGATCCCCCAAAAGCAGACCCTGATATAAGGACTTGGGTTATGTAGTTTATGGGGTGGGGGGGTGATCCTCCTAGAAGCAAAGCAGGCAGTGAGGAAATGAGGAGAAAAAACAATGACGTGTATGTGAGGAGAAACAAACTTGGTCTCACTGGGCACCCTGAGGTATCTGTAGGGTGGAACAGGCTCATGTGAAAGCCGTTATCTTCTTGGACAGAGAAGCAGAGAGAGGGTGGCACATGGGGTGGGCCGCTGTCACAGTGTGAGAACCGTTTATTGCAGCTGGGGTGGCCTTGGGTGATGTAGGGCAGGGCATCAGAGCATCTGCAGCACTGGTCTCCTGCCTCAGTCTCCCCTCTCTCACCTCTCTCTGACCAGCAGCTAGAGGGGTGTTTCTGAGACGGTGTCTCAGGCTGCACTGGTATGCAAATGGGGAAGCAGGCAGAGAAACAGAGGGACAGACTGGCTCCTACAGGGGTCTTATAGAGGGACTGGCGCATGGTCCATGGGCTGCCTTGGGTCTGAGTTCACCCCTAACTGAGCTGGACTGGGTTGAAACAGGCCGAGGGTCTGTGATCAAATACCAGGATTAAATCTCAGGACATCAGATTTTATTTTATTTTAAAATAAAATGTGGTATTTATTTATTTATTTATTTATTTTTTTAACCTTTATTTTAAGGTTAGCTAAGGCTAACCTTAGCTTCGGATGAGAGAGGCGGGTGGCCCAGGAGGCCCAGGGAAACCACCTGGGAGTTCGCACTGCCATAGGCAATCCACAGGCGGAGCAGTGGGAGTTTCCCTGTGCTGTTTGGCTAAGATATGAAAGTCATGAGGATGTATTTAAGTCGGCATTGATGCCAATTACTATCCTCATCTATGTCTGCAGAACTTAACAGAAAAAAAAATATGCCACTATTGGAGTATTGCCAGTGTTGGAAAATAAGTGAGTAAATGAGAGTCTCATGTGTGTCATGGGTTCGGCTGAGGAGGCAGCGTCTGGATGCCAGTGACTTCCCCAGCAGCCTCGTGGCTCGCCTCGCTCATGGGCCTCTCAGAGGAGCCGGGCTGCTGGGGTTCCCCGCTGACTGGGAACAGGATGTGTGGCCTTCAGCCAGAATCCCTTCGGGATCCTCTTGAAGGAGCAAGTTTTCTTATGTGCTGATTAGATAATTAGTCCAACAGCCATTCCCTGGTGCCAGGTCCTGGGCTGGGACGTGGGACCCGGAGATGGTTCAGACATGATTTTTGCTCTCAGAGGCATCACAGTCCAGGCTGTCTGAGGTGGGAGCAGAGTTCTGTGCTTCGATAGAGGTGACTTGCTGAGTCAAGGGAGACTTCCTAGAGGAGGTGACATATGAGATGGGTACGGGTATGAGTACGAGTAGAAGTTTGCTGGGTGGGCATAATGGGGCGTAGGTGGGGAGAACAAAACATTCTTTTAACTCCATTTATGAAGCACCTACTCCACATGTCAGGACCCCGTCAGGTATAATGTGCATAAAAATGATAAACACAAGAATCCTGGTACTGAGGAAGCTGAGGCCCAGAGAGGCAAAGTGACATGCCCAGAGTCACACAGCACATCAGGGGCAGAGCGAGGACTCGAAATCTCCAAGTCCAAACCTTTTCCCACCCTTACTGGGCATGACCTTGGAGGACAGCACCGGGCAGCTGGTGAGGACACAGTACCCACTTGGGTTTGCTGAGCCCACCCCTCTATCTCTGACGAATTAGCACAAATAGATGTTGGGTATGTCTTAACTTCTTGTTTGTTTGTCGTTTTTGTTTGAGACGGAGTCTCACTCTGTCGCCCAGGCTGGAGTGCAGTGGTATGATCTTGGCTTACTGCAATCTCCACCTCCCGGGTTCAAGTGATCCTCCGGCCTCAGCCTCCCGAGTAGCTGGGATTACAGGCGCCTGTCACCACACCTGACTCATTTTTGTATTTTCAGCAGAGACAGGGTTTCACCATGTCAGCCAGGCTGGTCTCAAACTCGCAACCTCAAGTGATCCACCTGCCTCAGCCTCCCACAGTGCTAGGATTATAGGTGTGAGCCACTGAGTCTGGCTCAGATAAGCCTTAATTTCTATGTTGTCTCACTCCACCCCTCAGGTTGGGGACTGTGAAAATGTCTGCCCACAGGTAGGGCCGTGGCAATTCTCCAGGGTAGGTGGACTCGGAGAAAGGTTTTGCTGAGACAGCTGGAGGAGGCCAAGCCCAAGAGAACATTAGTGTATCAGGTGTGGTATCGGATCAGGGTCTGAGCCGGAATGCAGCTCTGTGTCACCTGCATAGTTCAGGTAGGGTTGGGGGAGAACAAGGCCAGAGGCAGGGGATGGAGGCTGAAGTATACCATAGTTGTATGACTTAGCATCAGAAGTCACATAGCATCACTTTGACCATACCCTATTGCTCAGGGCCATCACAAGCACCTGCCCAGGTTCAAGGGGAGAGGACATAAACTCTACCTCTTGTTGGGGAGTGGCAGGGTTCTAAAAGCGCATGTGAGATGGGAGCTCTTGTTGCAGTCATCTCTGGAAAAGGCAATTTGTGACACCCACTTTGTGGCTTGTATTTTCACTTTCTTTATGATATATTTTGACGAACAGAAGTTCTAAACTCTACAGTAGTCAAATTTATTGCACTTCTTCCTTTATGTTTGCATTTTCTTATGTCTTGTTTAAGAAGTTCTTCCATGGCTTAAATTCATAAAGGAATGTTCCCATATTTTCTCTTAATATTAACAAAAAAAGTTGGTTCTCACATGTTAAGCCCTTAATCCACCTGGAATTGATTTTTGTGTGTGGTGTAAGGTGCAGATCACATTTCATTTTTTCCAGAAGTGTCAGCACCATTCAGTGACTCGTTCTTTCTTCATCTGCAATGCAGCTGTCATTTATCAAGTTTCCATATGTGCGGGGGCCTATTTCTGGGGTCTCCATTCTGTTCCATAAATCTGTTTATTTGCCACCTCTGCCAGCGGCCACACTTTCTTAATTTCTATGGTTTTATGATAAATCTCCATAGCTGGCGGGGCAGGACTTCTCACCTTATTTTTCTTCTTTGGGAGTATCTTGTCCTTTGCTCATCTATTAAAAAAAAAAAAAAAAGTTAGAATCAACTTGCAAAATTCTCCAAGAGAGCTCCTGGAATTTTGATTGAAATAATATGGAATCTATAAATCAATTATTCGACATTGATCATTTTAATCTACAAATCTAAAATATCTACCCACTTTAAAATGTCTTCTTTAATTTTTTTTCAGTAAAGCTTACAATCGCCGGGCGCGGTGGCTCACGCCTGTAATCCCAGCACTTTGGGAGGCCAAGGCGGGCGGATCACGAGGTCAGGAGATCGAGACCATCCTGGCTAACACGGTGAAACCCCGTCTCCACTAAAAATACAAAAAAAATTATCCAGGCTTAGTGGCGGGCGCCTGTAGTCCCAGCTACTTGGGAGGCTGAGGCAGGAGAATGGCGTGAACCCGGGAGGCGGAGCTTGCAGTGAGCCGAGATCACGCCACCGCACTCCAGCCTAGGCGGCAGAGCCAGACTCCGTTTCAAAAAAAAAAAAAAAAGCTTACAATCTTCCTTCATAAAAGGGTTTGCATGTCTTTTGTTAAATTTGTCTCAAGGGATATTTTAATTTTTGTTATTATTATAAATGCATCTCTTTTAAAAATACATTTTTGAACTTTTCTTTTTATTTTAGAGACAGGGTCTTACTCTGTCACCCAGGCTGGAGTGCAGTGACATGATCATGGCTCACTTCAGGCTCACCCTCCTGGGCTTAAGCGGTCCTGCTGCCTCAGCCTCCTGAGTAGCTGGGACTACAGGTGTACACCAACACATCCAGCTAATTTTTGTGTGTGTGGAGATGGGGTCTCACTATGTTGCCCAGGATAGTCTTGAGCTCCTGGGCTCAAGTGGTCCTCCTGCCTTGGCCTCCCAAAGTGCTGGGATTACATGCATGAGCCACTGCACCCGGCCCCAGTTTTGAACTTCATGTTGCCAGTATATAAAAATGCAACTACTTTTACGTAGATATCTCATGTTCACGTGTTTTGCGAAACCCTATTATTTTAATTATTTACAGATTATTTGTAGATTCCATGTGGTTAATAATATTACATACAAACAGAGTTTTGTTTTTTCCTTTCGTATTTCTATTCTTTCATTTCTTCTTATTCTATTGTGCTGGCTAGGGGTTTCAGAAAAGAATTCAATAGCAGTTTTTGACAGAGGAATCCTTGTTTAATAAAAAACAACTCACTGTTGAATATGATGTTTGCTTTCGGGGTTTTGCAGGTATTCTTTATGAAGTTAAGGAAGTTTTTATTCTTGCAAGTTTGCTAAGAGGTTTTTTGTTTTCTTTTTCGATTGTGAATTAACATTGAGCTTTATTAAGTACCCTTTTTCATCTATGATATGAAAATATGGCTTTTCTCCTTTAATATGTTATTGTCCAATATTAAGATTAGGGTTGGCTGTAAAAGACAGAAAACCCAACATACTAATATCTTAAACATAAGAAGAGTTTATGTCTTTCTCAGAAACAGGTCTGGAGGAGCGAATTCAGGGGTATTTTGGCAACTCTGCTCCACGAAGTGTCCCAGGCCCCGGGCCCCTCCTGTTTTGTGTTCTTCCACCTCTCCAGGGGCCTCACCCCATTGATCCAAGATGGCACTGCTGCCAGCACAGCCTCATGCCACAGGGCACGCAGAGAGGGCCAGGCAGGGGCGCAGGGCTGGCCAGGTGGCACTCAAGAAAGGCTCCCAAAGCCTCGCGCCCTAGACTTTGCTTATATTTCATTTGAGATATTTACACACATGTTCGTAGGTTCTATAAACTTGCAATTTTCCTTTACTACATCGACTTTGATTTTGGTATGGAGGAACTGTATGAATTAGGGGTTATTCATTCCTTGAAGGCTTAGCATTGCTTATTTGAAAAAGTTTTTATCTTCGGAGTTTTATTGTGGGCAGATTAAAGACAAACTTTCTAAAAACAATTTTAAATTTACAGACACTTGCAAGTAGAATACACATGCTCTATTTTTTCCTGAGTGAATATTTTAGTGTTTCCTATAAACAAGGACATTCCCTTACATAACCACAACACAACCAACAAAATCAGGAAATGAACATGGATACATGACTCTAATCTCCTCTAAAGTCTTGCATTGTCATGTCTTTTCGTCTCTTTCAGGCTAAACAGTTCCTCAGTCCTTTCACTTTCATGAGCTTGATACCTTTGAAGATTACAGGCCAGTTATTCTGTGGAATGCCCTTCACTTTTGATCTGTCTGATGTTTCCTTATGATTAGATTCAGGATTGAAATCTTTAGCATACTACCGGGGTGACACTGTGTTTTTCTCATTGCATCCTGTCAGGTGGCATGTGACTTCAGTTTGTCCCATTACTGGTGATCTTTGCTTTGATCACTTTGATGGTGCTTGCCAGGCTTCCCCATAGGAAAATTACCGCAGAAAATGATTCCTTTTCCATGTGTAATGAACATGTATTTTGTAGGGAGGTATTTTGAGACTATATAACTATACTGTTCCTCATCAAATTCTCCCTCCCTTGCTCGTTCCCTCCCTAACAGTTCGGACTCATGGTTTCTTATTTTATTCAGTGAGTTATAATCTGTCATTACTGTTATTTACTTTAATGCACAGAGTCATCCAGATGTGACCCATGGCCCCTATGGGGTAACTTCTATGTCTTTTTGACATGTCCCCATAACTCTTTGAGCACTGATTTACTTTCTGGCATAACAAGCTGTTCCAGGCTCATCTTGTATGTTCCTTGTCCCAGGCCTGGAAGCGGCTATTGCTGCAAGGGGCTCTGGCTTGAAGAAGCCAAGACTGGAGTGTTCATTGCTATTGGGATGTGGCTTCCAGGCTTTCTCAATGGAGAGAGCTAGAAAGCATATCTATCTGGAAAACCATGACTTCACACTGATACCTCCAAATCCAATCCAACACCATTGGGTTAATTTTATTTTTCTCTCTTTCCATACCTGTAACTCCCTTCTCTAGCAGGGAGAAACCTGGCTCTGATTACCTAAAATAATTTGCTTTTTGAATCATATATAACCAGTCTCCCATCACTGTTCTGAGTGGGTATCCTTCTCACCCTGCCTGTGCTCTGACACCCGTGCCAGACAACCGCCCCCATGTGGTCCCAGGACCTGGCCAGGGGAGTAAAGGCTGACGGTTGAACTGACCCGCCTGATGCTCAGTCTTGCACAACCCTAACTTCAGAAATTCAAGTTTTATTCTAGGAAAATGCCTTTTAATTTTGAATGGTCACGGAAAAGGAAACCATTTGCCTTCAAAGCTGGGAAGAGCTCTTAAAAATAATGCCGACTCAAAGAAAACACTCAGTTTAGAAGCCTCATTGAAATCTTGGAACCCCAAGAACACATCATCAGATTCCTGATTGGAGACCTTTTCCTAAAATGAATGTTATAGGTTCATACCTGTGTGAGCAGAGTCGCCTCAGGGTGCTTGAGCATTCTTTTATTTACTTATTTATTTTTGAGACAGGGTCTTCCTCTGTCACCTAGGCTGGAGTGCAGTGGCACGATCATGGCTCACTGCAACCCCAAACTCCTAGGCTCAAGAGATCCTCCCACCTCAGCTTCCTAAGTAGCTGGAACTACAGGTGTGTGCACTATGCCGGGCTAATTTTTGTATTTTTTGTAGAGATGGGGTTTTGTCGTGTTGCCCAGACTGGTCTCAAACTCCTGGATTCAAGCCATGTGCCTGCCTCGGCCTCCCGGAGTGCTGGGGTTACAGGCGTGCGCCACCGCACCTGGCCGCTTGAGCATTCTTGATGTCTGTGAATCGTTATTAAGCCCACTCACAGCCCCAGTGCTCACGCCCCGCACTGCCTGGTCCGATCGGAGAACCATGGTAACTCCTGGTATCTGTGGCTCGCGGTTGTAGATTTCCACGGCTGACACATCTTAGGCCTGCCAGCATGCTCCCCTCCAGGGCGCTTCTTTCTGACTTACTGTTTCTAGTCTGAAGAGGTCTGAGGAACAAATCACTGACCCCGATAGGAATGTGGGGATTTAAACGGAAATCCCATGGCAGTGTTTGTTCAGCCTTGCCCCACACCCTAGCCAAGTGCTCTGTTCTTCTTTCCCACCTTCTCTTTCCCTGCCTGCAACTGGGACCTGGGCCAAGCCAGACACTCTGGAGTCTGTTGGCCACTGCCATTCCACGGTTTAGGGAGAGGCCTACCCCTACCATAGCCCGCTGTGCCCTTTCCGCTCCCATCCGTCTCTCCTCCTGCTTCTCTTCCCTTGGAACTCTCTGTCCAGCTCTCATCTTTCCTCCAGGGTCCTTTCTTCTTTTGCTCTCTTTGTCACCTGTATTCTGAGCCTGATCCTGCCATGATTTGCCGGGCCTCAGTTTTCTCACCTGCAAAATGGGGAGAGGGTGGAACATGGTGGATTCTGAGGCCCCTCCTGGCTCTGCCCTCCCCTACTTACTATCCCTGACGCACATCCTCGTATTTGCCCCTCTCTTTCTGCTTCTTGTTTGTGGATCATGTATTATTTCCTCTCTGCCTCTGATTCTTTTGGCGTCTCTCTCCCTCTCCTTCCTCTGTAACTTTGTTTCTCTCTCTGCACATCCGCTTCTGTCATAGTTTTTCTTCTTGGAGTCTCTCTGTCTTTCTCCCTCTCTCCCTTTCTGTGTCTCCATTGCCTCTGACTCTATAGTTTCTATAGTTCCTGTCTCTCTCTACCCCTCTTTCTGGCTTTCTACTTCCTTCCCATCTGTGATAACTTTGTTGTGATTCTGTTTCTCCTTCTCATCCCATTGCTACTTGGTCACTGCCTGCCAACTCTCTCCCTGACACTGCTCTTTCAGTCTGTTCCTGATACCAATGTTTCCGGGTCCCCACCCACTTCTCTATCCCTGTTCAGTGTCCCCCTTCCCATTCCTGCCCTGACCTAGTACTGGGAGCAGGGAGCGGGTGCCCTGCTGCCCCTGCCAGAGCCAGGTTCTTCCCTGGAGTGGGGAGAGCAGCTGTGAGGCTGGCTCCAAGAAGCACTCTGGGCTCAGCTGGCCGCCTCTGTCTAAAGGAAGGCTCAGAAAGTTAGACGTACCACTCAGAGGGTGGAAGTCCTGCCACAGCCCAAACCCAGAGAGTGGCCATCAGCTCTACAAGCACCCTTCACCCCACATGTGGGGTGTACACGCACATGTAATGTGCACCCCTGCATCCACGTGCATGCAGCTGGGACACGAGCGCTGGCACTCAGCTCTCATCGGGAGCTTCTGCCGGTCCTCAGGGCCACCTAAAGGTTGCTTCCTCTCTTTGGAGTCTACTCCAGCCTTAGTTGCAAACTTGTGGCCCCAGTCTGGCCCTTGTAACGTTCTCTATGTAGATATGTATCAAGACCCAGTAGGAGGCTGGGTGGGTGGCTCACACCTGTAATCCTAGCACTTTGATAGGCTGAGATGGGAAAACTGCTTGAGCCCAAGAGTTGTAGTCCCAGCTACTCAAGAGGCTGAGGTGGGAGGATTGCCTGAGCCCAGGAAGTCAAGGTTGCAGTCATGGTGCCACTGCACTTCAGCCTGAGCAGAGAGTGAGAACCTGTCTCAAAACAAAACAAAACAAAACAAAACACAAAGACCCA
The DNA here is from genome assembly GCF_003255815.1 of Theropithecus gelada. Taxonomy (NCBI): domain Eukaryota; kingdom Metazoa; phylum Chordata; class Mammalia; order Primates; family Cercopithecidae; genus Theropithecus; species Theropithecus gelada. The sequence goes on along the minus strand of NC_037682.1, from coordinate 68,693,426 downwards.
GTAGGGAGAAAGAATTCTGACCCAGCCCCAAGTTAGGAGCTGGTGTAATTCCCATCAAGTCCGCAGATTGCTATCCGGCCTCTATGTCTCCCAGAATCTGGATCTAATAGACATTTACTGGGCATCCACCAGTGCTTGGCACACCTGTCACCCCAAGCAAACCTCACAGCTGCCCTAGGTGGCAGGTGCAATTGTCCTCCATTCACAAGTGAGGAGACCACAGGTCAGTCAGAGGCAGAATTTCCAGCCCAGCACAAGTCTGGCCTGTCCATATGTCCTCTGCCCACTGTGACAACCCATTGTTGAAGATTTGCCAGTGGGAGGAGGAGCTGAAGGAGCCTGCAGAAGCCGACCTTTGACAGCGGGTCCTAGTCCTGGAAAAGACACAACGGAAATAAAGTAAGTGAGATCTGCTGTCCCACTAGGGGCCATGTCAGAGTCGGATTCTGACCAAAAGCTCTGGGCCTGGCATTTTCAGGGTGGGAGGTGTGGTAGTGCTGAGCCTTTAGAGCCAGCTCTAGGGGGCAGGCACATCACAGGTGGCACAGTCATAAAGGAAGCACGAAGCCCCCAGAGGGTAGCCCCAGATGTCAGAGTGAGGTGTGACAGGCCTGCCTGTGGGGTGCCCCACTGGTGGTTTATCAGCACAGAGGAGGAGCTGCCTCCTTCCCCACCCCACTGCCCTGGAACTCTGCACAGGGGAGTCCCCAGGGCCCTCAGGTCTCCACAGCCTAGTGTCGGCTCTGTGCATTTGGCCCCGCCTCCAGCCTGTGGTGAAGGCTGCAAACATTGTGCCAGGTCTGCCTTGTTTGGCCTTTTGTTGGGGGCTAAAGCTGCTCCATTTTAGATGTTAATTTGACGTGATGACTTCTGATTAACCCCAGTCAAGGAAGGCCTCTAAGATTTCTACTTTATTTACTATTCCTTGTGTAAGAGCACTACTTACCATAAATCCTGCCTTTAGGCCAAAACAAACTTGACCCTAAATCCTGTCCTTAGGCAGATTCACAGAGCATTCTTGCCTTTCCCTATAACTGTCGTACACATTCCTTCCCTATGGTAGATAAGCCCTGGGTCTGGGAGGGAATGGCTCGGGAATCCACCAGCTTGTTTCTCGGACATGGCTTCTCTTTGAGTCCCTCTGAAATGTTTCTTCTGAGAAAGGGGATATGTCAGCCTCTTTCTTTGGCCTCTCAGCTTCCTGGGCCTTTGGAAATAGGCTTGCATATGCCTGTCCACTGTGGAATAGCACTGGGGCCATGAAGAATAATTTGACAGTGCACTAGACTGCAAACTCTCAGCCGCTGCCCTCCAGGATCCTGGCAGGAGCTCCGCTGACAAATGCAACTCCCTTTCTCATTGCATTGCTGCTCACAGGTCTCTGGGTTCTTCCACCTGCTCCTTGCTCTTTGCTGCTGGCTCTCTGTCAGTTGCAGGTCCTCTCCAGCCTGCCCTCTGTTGCTTTTGTCTCACTCCACCACTTAGCTGGAGATTGGGATAAGGTCACAGAGGGCAAGCTCATCAACCTGCACCATGTATGAGGATAGTGGGGATAGGATTTGCCAGACCACAGGATCCCCTTCCAAAGCCGGTTGTTCGCACCTCCTGTTGTGCCTCGTACCCTCCACCAGGTTGCAAACCTCTGCCTTTCCCTTCAGGTTATAGCAGTCTCTTTTGTCTCACCAGTATCAAAAACAGAGCTGGCGCAGAGCAGGAGATCAGAAAATGTTGAGCCCACAGATGCACGAAGGCATGAGACTCAACAAGTTGGACTAATGAGCGGAATGCTCCCAGGGGAACTTTATCAGGGATGAATGCAAAGACCACATTTGAGCCCAGGACAGGGAGCTGGGGCCAAGTGTTTCAGGTGGAGGAGGCAAACCCTCCAGGTGGCAGAGGGTGTTAGCTCACTCTGGGTGAACCACATTGGGGGCGGCTGAAACACAAAGGTGGTCTCAGGCGGCAGCCCCACCAGGAGTGGGTTTAGACCACAGTGGGTCTGTCCTGCTCAAGGCTATACTGGCCTGCAGCTCCTCAGCAGGTTCTGAACGCTGCCTTATGAGAAGAAAAAGGGCAAACTGAAAGTACTGTCTGCCTCCCAAATTTGGGTCCCTCTCCCAGTCTCCAGGCAGGCACTCACCAAGCCAGAGCACCAGCTATCCATCCAACGCCAGTTTGCTGTTTTGTGCTCTGGGCTGGACCCTCCCTCCACTCAGCACAGCCACTTGCTTCCGGGAAACCTGAGATTGGCTTCCTCTGCTTATTGTTTGAAGCTGTCTGGAACTGGGCCTGGCTTCTTTTACAGGATGCTGCCTGCCGACAAGCTCATTCTGAAGTAATTCAAACCAGGCTTGGTCCCTGCGATAAATCCCTGGCAGGGACCAGGAGTGACAGCAACACATAGAATAAACGCCAAAGGAAAAACTCAGCCTCCTGAAACACTGTGTTAAGATGGCAAATTCACATCCAGTCACTGTGGGAGGTGCAAGTCAAGTTCACATTAAAATGATAATTTCCAACATTATTGGCTTGCACCTGGGGCTCCTGGTTGGGTGCTAAGTGCATATTTGGTATCCGCCCCAGGCGGCAGGATGGGCTCAGGATGTAACTCAGTCTCCCAGGGTTTCCAACAATCGTCTCTAGCCTCAGAGCCGCAACCCCGACCCCACAAATTGTCTTGATTCCCCAGGAACCACTTTTACTCTAATAGAATTTTCTCTATTTTAATAGAAATCTCATTTGGAGCTTCAGAGACTGTCTTTACTTCTCATCTCACACTTTCTGGGTGGCCTAGAATAAGTCATGCAAGTCCCTCAGACTCAGATACCTGACCTATGTCAAGGGCCCCCAGCATACCAAACTTTCCCTCTTGTGCATCTCATTTTATCCTCACCACAAGCCCAGAAGGCGCACTTATTTCCCCAAAAGGGATCTGGACTCTAGGGTGTGAAGTACTCTCCCTGAGGCCCCATTCCAGGAGGGAGATGCCAGGGTCTGTCCCTAAGCCTGTGCTTTTTTTTTTTTTTTAATGGATTCTCACTCTGTTGCCCAGGCTGGAGTGCAGTGTTGCATTCTCCACTCACTGCAAACTCCGCCTCCTGGGTTCAAGTGATTCTCCTGCCTCAGTCTCCTGAGTAGCTGGGATTGCAGGCACATGCCACCACACCTGGCTAATTTTTGTATTTTTAGTAAAGATGAGGTTTCGTCATGTTGGCCAGGCTGGTCTTGAATTCCTGGACTCGAGTGTCTGCCTGCCTCGGCCTCTCAAAGTGCTGGGATTACAGGCGTGAGCCACCGCGCCCTAAACCTGTGTTTTTTATGCCCCTGCACCCCAGGACTCTAACTTGGTCCTTTGTGTCCTAAACCTATCACCTGCCTGAGCTGCCCACAAGCTACAGGCCGGGCCGGCTTCTGATTTCAGGTGTGCTCTCCTGCAGGTGGCTTTCTACTGCAGAGAAACTCCTGCGTAGGCCAATTATTGGAGCCTAGGCGCCCTCTGCTGGATAAAGACTAAAATACCAGCCTGAGACCACACTGTACAGTAATGTCTATTTCACATCCATCCATCATCATCCTTGCATTCGCTTATCCACCAACCGATCCATCTCCCTCCCATCCACCCATCTAGTTTTCCATCTACTATGGTTCGAATGTGTCCCCCAAAGTCTGTATGTTGGAAACTTTTTCCTCAATGTGGAGGTATTGGGAGGTGAGGCCTTAACTAGGTGAGGCCTTAGGTCATGGGGGCTCTGCCCCCATTAATGAATTAATGCCATTATCGTGGGAATGGGTTGTTATTGTGAGTTCCTCACCTGCTTGCTCTCTCTTGCCGTGAGCTGCCTTCCACCATGTTGTGATGCAGCAAGAAGTCCCTCACCAGATGCCAGCCCCTCCAGAACCATGAACCAAATAAATTTCTGTTCATTCTAAATTACCCAGCCTGTGATATTCTGTTACAGCAGCACAAAACGAACTAAGACACTATCTGTCCATGTATCCCATCTATCCATCCATCCATCCATCTACCCATCTGTCCATTCATCTGTCCACCCACCTGCCCATCCATCCATCTGCTATCCCTACATCCACTCATCCATCCATCTGTCCATCCATCCATCTCAATTTTACTCATGTCCTGTAGGCATCATTTCTCTCTCACTGCAGCATCCCTAGCTCCTCTCTCGCACTAGGCCCTGCAGAGGCCTCAGTGAAGGAAACAAGAAAGACCCCCCCCCAACCCATGTGTCCCCTTCCTCTTCGCAAAGCACCTTAACTTCCATTATATCCTTTGTCACGACAAACACTCTAAGGAGCCTTGGGATTCCTATTTAACTGGTGAGGAAGCTGAAACCCAGAAAGGCCAAGCAGCATGATGCAATAGAAATAGTCTTTGGGGACAGAGTGACCAGTTTCAAATCAGGGCTCTGTCATTTACTGATTCTGTCAACAATCAGCTCTCTGAATCCCAGTTCCACATCTGTAAATGTAACTCATCCAACATATATTAATTGTGTATATATTATGCACCAGGCTTGGCTTTGAGGGTACACAATGAACAGGGCAGGAAAGACCACTGTTTCTCTGAGCCTTATGCTGTAGAGGTTCTGATGAGGCTTCAGTGAGATGAGACTATATTCCAGGGCCATATACAAGTGCCACTTATGTCATGTGATTCTTATTACCTATGTAAGAAAAAAGTTTGGAAATGCTTTCCTGGAAAAATAAAAGTTGAGGAAATGGTTGACATTATTTTTATTTTTATTTATTTACTTATTTATTTATTTATTTTTGAGAAGGAGTCTTGCTCTGTCACCCAGGTTGGAGTGTAGTGGCACGATCTTGGCTCACCATAAGCTCTGCCTCCTGGGTTCATGCCATTCTCCTGCCTCAGCCTCCTGAGTAGCTGGGACTACAGGCGCACGCCACTACACCTGGCTAATTTTTTTTTTTTTTTTTTTTCTGAGACGGAGTCTCGCTCTGTCGCCCAGGCTGGAGTGCAGTGGCCGGATCTCAGCTCACTACAAGCTCCGCCTCCCGGGTTCACGCCATTCTCCTGCCTCAGCCTCCCGAGTAGCTGGGACTACAGGCGCCCGCCACCTCGCCCGGCTAGTTTTTTGTATTTTATAGTAGAGATGGGGTTTCACCGGGTTAACCAGGATGGTCTCGATCTCATGACCTTGTGATCCACCCGTCTCGGCCTCCCAAAGTGCTGGGATTACAGGCTTGAGCCACCGCGCCCGGCCACCTGGCTAATTTTTTTGTATTTTTAGTAAAGACAGGGTTTCACTGTGTTAGCCAGGATGATCTCGATCTCCTGACCTCATGATCCACCCACCTCAGCCTCCCAAAGTGCTGGGATTACAGGCATGAGCCACCGCACCCGGCTTTTAATTTTAATTTTTGTTTTTTGAGATGGAGTCTTGCTCTGTCACCCAGGCTGGAATGCAGTGGCGTGATCTTGGCTCACTGCAATCTCTGCCTCCCAGGTTCAAGCCATTCTCCTGCCTCAGCCTCCTGAGTAGCTGGGACTACAGGCACCCACCACCACACCTGGCTAATTTTTGTATTTTTAGTAGAGACAGGGTTTCACCACATTGGCCAGGCTGGTCTCGAACTCCTGACCTCAGGTGATTTGTCTGCCTCAGCCTCCCAAAGTGCTGGGATTACAGGCAGGAGCCACCGTGCCCGGCTGACATTATGTTAATTAAAAAGCAGAACATAGTGGGGTTGAAGGCATGAATTTTGGAGTTAGAGTGCCTGGCTCTAAATCCCAGCTCTGCCACTTCAGAGCTGTCTGATTTTTGGCAAATAATAACCACTCTGCCTTGGTTCTCTCATCCACAAAATAGGGTTAATAATTCAACATATGATTATTGCATATCTAATATATGCCGGGCAGAGTCTTGGGGACCCAGTGATGAGCAAGACAGGGAAGGCCTCTCCTGTTCATAGGAGTGTGGCAACTGAATGACTGCAAAGTACCTGGGACAGTCCTGAATGAGACGTGAATTGGGTTTGCAAAGGCTGTGCGGGTGTGATTTACTTGTGTTGTATGTCTGTTGCTGCTGCCTGACTACCTGGGGCTGACAAGGGGAGTGGGGCAGGCTTGTCCTGTGGGCAAAGAGCGCAGAACAGCGACCAGAGTGTGGAGGTTGGAGTGAGGCCGGTTTCCCAACTCCAAAGACAGAAGCCTGCAGGCCGAGTGCTCCACAGCAGGGAGCAGTGAATGACTCAGCAGTGGACCTGTGCAAGCTTGAGTGAGATACCACAGGAACCTGCTGTCCTGTCTCAGCAGTGGCATAGAGGCCACTTAAAACTCCTTCCTTGGTGAAGGACTTCCATTTTCCTGGGGAACAGATGGAGTGGCCTTTAACACCCTTGATGGACCTTTACTACCCCACCAGCCAGGACAATCCTGTCTCCTGGTAACACTCACCAGAGCAATGGCCCTCTGCCTGTGACTCAGTCTCTGCCAGGACCTAGGAGCTGGTGGCCAGCCTTCCCCCAATTCCTGGGATTTGCCTCCTGGTCCTAGCCATGCCCTGCACTCTACAAGTTGCTCTGGGCAAGCGGCCCCAGCTGATGCTGTATGGCATAGAGACAAAGCTTCCTTGTCAATCCCTGCCCAAATTGTTGATTCATGAGCAAAATCAACAACTGTCAATGTGCTAAGCCTGTAAGTTTGAGGTAGTTTCCCATCATTAGATAACTAGAGCATGACACCATACTCTGCTGCTCTCCCCAGGAATTCGAAGAGATAAGATGCTTCTAGGGTGTATGTCACATGACTTGCACAAGCGATGTCACCTTGTATAAGTTACTCATCTACCTTGAGTCTCAGTTTCCTCATCTGTGAAGTGAAGACAACAATAGTAACATCTCAAAAATGCAGATGAAGCCATGAACTCTCCAGAGCCTCCTGCTACCTGCTCCTTGTCTTTAGGGTAAAATTTAAACTCCCAAGCCTGGTATTTAAGGCCCTTTTTTATTTGGCCCCTGCCAACCCCTCCAGCCTCATTTCCTGCCATGTCCCAGCCTCAGGAAACCAAGCATTTGCTCTTCCTGGCATTCTCCATGCCCTTGTGCCTCCAGACACTGGCTAATGCTGGTCCTGCTGCCTGATATGCCTTCTTCTCCTATGCGCCTGGCGAGCGGCTATGGACTAATACCAGAAGTGGCCCTAGGAAGCAGACCCTTCAAACAGGATTCTGGAGTTGGGTTGGTTCTGTATTTGTGCAACACAGGGTTTATCTCCTTGCTGGGAGAAATAGGATGCAAGCAAGTTATTGTTGGTGGGAGCAAGGGCTGAAGTGCAGGTCAGAAGCCAGACCTCGGGCTATGAGGCAGCTGTGGCACTTAGCCCAGTGGCAATGAGACTGCTTATGAACATGGTGGAAGCTCCTGGCTACTTCTTTTGTTTTATTTTGTTTTGTTTCTTATAATCAGATAAGATAAACAACCTGGCTGTTTCTCACAGCCATGTGTATATGAAATGTGAAATTTAAAATTATGACCATACAGCTGAGAACATGTGACCGTCAGAAGTCTTCCACCACAGCTTGAAGGAGTACCTCATGTCATGTGGGTGCAGGGAAGGAAGCTATAACAGGGCACCAAGTCCAGGATCCAGCTAAAGGCTGCAGTGTTGTAACAGCTCCCTCCTCACAGTCTCTTACACTAAAGGAGGGGCACATATATGTGCTTGACACACATGGAAAGAAAACTTCAAAGTGTGCTAGATGGAAACCCACCTTCAGTCATTATAGGAGAAGGTATTGCCTCTTACCAGGTTCCCAGACTGAGCTGTCTACAGACTCAGAGTCCATGACTGAGGGGAATCTGGGTCCCTTTGAGGAAATTATAGATCACGACGCTTCCTCCAAGGGGGACCTGTGGTATGAACCAAGGTGACTGTTCTCTGAGGAGGGATTCAGGCCACCCAGAAGGTTACTAGAGACTAGGCCAGTGGGCCACTCTTTCCTTAAGAACCAAAATGCCCCGAGGGCCACTGGTAAAGAGTAGCAAGGTCAGGGAACACATGCGATCTTGGCCTGAGACCTTCTAATGGAGGGTCCGGTGGGATCATGCCTGCATTCTGTGGTTGTCTCCCCAGTTTCAGAATGAATGATGGGAGTAGACATATATAACCACTAACAGAATCCCTCGATTTGTTCCCTGGCCTGGGGATTTGGGGTTCCATGGGGGAAAGTGTTGAGCTCCCCACCCAGCTTCCCCTCGCCCAGTGAATACAGCAAAAGCAATCCCCCTGGGGGAATTGCAGAAATTAGCGTGTGCATCACAGACTTGAGAGAAGCAGGGGTGGTCATTCCTATCACACTCCCATTTCAATTGCACTCTGACTGGTGCAAAGACCAGCTGGGTCCTAGAGAATAATAGTATATTATCACAAACGTATTAATAATTAGTAAGTGATGCCAAGCGAAGCTGCTGTTCCAGCTATCTTTTGGATCAAGTCAGTACAGCCCTTGACACCTGGTATGCAGCCATTAGCCTGGCAAATATTTTCTTTTCCATTCCTATCAGTAAGGAAAAAGAGGTTTGCAGGACAACAGGATGCCTTTATTTATTGTTTTGTTCCCAGAGCTATGTTACGTCTCTAGTTTGCTATCATAATAGAGCTCAAAGGGACCTTGGATCAGCTCAGTATTCCACAGAACATCATGCTGGTTCATTATATTGATGTCATTTTGCTAATTGGATCTGGTGTTTAGGAGGTAGCCAGTATTTTAAATATCCTAGTGATACATGCCAGAGAGAAGGAGGTACACCTTGCAAAAATTCAGGGGGCTGTCATATTGGTGAAGTTCCTAGGGACCCAGTGGAATACCTTTTCTAACGCGAGAAGCAAGTTGTGGCATGTTGTACCAAACATCACATGGAAGGGGACATAGTGCTTGGTAAGCCCGTTTGGATTCTAGAAGCAATGTATTAGGTTGGTGCAAAAGCAATTGTGGTTTTTGCCATACTTTTATGCCACATTTGGGAGTGTTGTCTTGATCTATTTAACAGGTAGCCCAGAAAGCTGCCAGTTTTCAGTAGATCCCAGGGCTGAACAGCAGATTTGTGCAAGTTGCCCTGCCACCGAACCTTATGACCCAACAGACCCCATGGTATATGTGGCAGACAGAGATGCAACATGGAGCCTCTTCAACTTCCAACAGGAGAATCACAGCATAGACTGCTAGGCTTTGGGCATAAAGCCATATATATTATTTTTTTGTGGACAACTTTCATCCACTTGAAAAGCAGCTCTGACTTGCTCCTACTCCTAGTGGAGACCAACTACGACGATGAATACTGAATGACTGTTCTATCAGAATTGACCACTGAATCAGGGGCTATCTGATTCACTGGATCAGAAGACTGGCCATGCATAGAAGCCTTCTATGTTGCCAAGCAGATGGCCCAGACTGCCATAGTACCGTCTCTTATTTTTTGCCACTTCTCCCTCAACTGATACCTGACACCAAAACCATACGTGGCGAGTTTCTCATCAGCAGTTGGTAGAGGAGGAAGAAGTGTGGGTCTGGTTCACAGGTGGATATCACGGTATGCTGGTACCAGCCAGAAATGGATGGCAGCTGCATTACCTCTCCAATCAAGGCTGGTCCTGATATACAAGTGGCAGAAGGAAAGCTTCTTGGGCAGGATTTCAGGGGGGCACAGCTAGTTGTCCATTTTGTGCTGAAGGAGAGAGGGCCAGTGGTACTTATTTACTTTGATTCATGGGCAGTTGACAATGGGCTGTCTGGATGGCCACAGTCTTGCTATAAACAAAATTAGAAATTGGTGTCAATGAGGTATGTGGATAGGCCTCTCAGAGCAGTCACAGGTGTGAAGATACACATGCTTCACATGAATGCCCCACCAGTGGGCATCTATGACAGAAATCCTCAAGATTAGGTGGACAAGATGACTTGTGGCTATCAGTCAGCTTCTTTCCATAGCTCCTCCAGTGCTTACTCAATGGCCATGTGGCTGTGGCAGTCAGAATGGAGACTTGCATTGGTTCGACAACTGTACTCACCAAGGCCCATCTAGTTACTTCCACAGCTGAGTGCCCAACCTGCAGATAGCAGAGGCCACTGCTAAGCCCAAAAACCGGCACCACTTCCCTGGGGGGTCAGCCAGTTACTTGGTGACAGTTTGATTATATGAGAGCTCTGCCTTCATAGAAGCAGCAATGCCTTTCTTTCTACTTGTAGAGATAGAAATATAACTGTGTATAGAGTTGCCTTTCTTGCCTACAATGCTTTTGCCAGTACCATCATTCATAGTCTTATAAGAGTGCCCTATGTGTTACTATGTTGTCCTACACAACATTGTCTCTGACCAGGGGAAGCATTTTACTGCAAAGGAACTGAAGCAGTGAGCTCATCTCCTATCACCCAGAAGCATCTGGCTTGACAGAAATGTGGAATGGTCCATCAGGGAATAGCTCAGTTGCCAAATGACCTAGGGGATGGCATCCTGTGCTTCCAAGATGCAGTATGTGCCTTATACTAGGGGCCAAGTGGGCCATCTTCCTACAGTCAGAATGGATGGGCTGGGAACCAAGGAACAAAGATAGGAGTGGCCTCTTTCACCATTACCTACAAACTCACCAGAAGAATGTTTCCTGCCTGTGCCCATGGCCTTGGATTCAGTGGTTTGGAGCACCTAGTTCCCAGGGGAGAAACACTCCCTCCAGAGAATGTAGTAATTTTTCCAGTGAAATGAAAACTGAAACTATTGCTTGGCCATTTTGGGCTCCTCAGGACTTTGAATCAACGGACAGAGAAGAGAATTACTGCATCAGCCCAAGTAATCAATTCCAATTATCACAAGGAAATATGGTTGTTGCCTCACAATGGGCACAGGCAGGACCATGACTAGAACCCCATATACTAACTGGGGAGCCATTTAATACTCTCTTGTCCAGTCCTGGTCAATGATAAATGGGGAAATCCAATAAAGACCAGACACAGAGGCTTCAGATCCTTCCATCCATACTAACCAATGGCACATCCATTCAGTGTGTTCTTTGCCCACTGAAATTATAACAATTGTGTAGCAATACGAAAAACACTTCCACAAAGTTATAACATGGCATTATTACCCTTCTTTTTTAAATAGCACCTATCACTTTCAAACACCAAAAATACTTCTACTTAGTTATTATGTTTATTATTTGTTTACTAACACACCTTTCCCTACCCCTGCTAGAAAGTAAGCTCTGTGAGGGGGAAAAAATCTTTATTTTTTTGTTTTTTTAGATTTGTTTGTTTGTTGATGTAGCTCAAGTGTTTAGAACAGTGCCTGAAATATGGAAGGGAGCAAGAGGGAAACAACAGGAATTAGGGGTGGGAGGTGGGGTGGAGGGAAGGCTGGCCCCTTGGCAGAACCATGGTGAGGACGCTCAGTAAACATTTGTTGAACGAATAAAGTGACATGAAGAAAGTGAAACACAGTAATTGCTTCACAAGGCTGCTGTAAAGGTTCAATGAGATGGGGTATGCATAACCCCTAGCACAGAGCAGATGCTGAGTGCACCTAGTAAAAGCTAACTTCACCTAGGTAGGAAAAAGCAAGTGGAAGAGGAGGCCTGGAGCCCATGGACTGAGGTCTCTATCTCCACCTAAGTGTTCACCCCCAGAAGGGAGTGGCCTCCCTTCTGGCCACTATTTCATTATGTGAAGTGAAATAAGTCCAGCACAGAAAGACAAATATTGCATGTTCTCACTCATATGTGGGAGCTTAAAAAGTGGATCTCATGGAGGTAGAAGGTAGAATGATGGTTACCAGAGGCTGGAAATGGAAGTGGGGAGAAGGGGAATGAAGAGAAATTGGTTAAAGGGTACACAAATACAGCTACATAGAAGGAATAAGTTCTAGTGTTCGATAGTGCAGTAGAGAAATTATAGTTAACAGTAATTTATTATGTATTTCAAAATAGCTAGAGAGAAGAATTGTAATGTTCCCAAAACAAAGAAAAGATAAATGTTTGAGGTGATGGATATTCCAGTTACCCTGACTTGATCATTACACATTGTATCCATGAGCAAAGCCCAGACCTACAGTCAGCCCTGCCACTTACCAGCTCTGTGCCCTTGGTCAAATTACCTAACTTCTCTGGGCCATACTTTATAAGATGAGGCTAATAGTAATGCCTGTCTCCATGGGTTGTGTGAATGGTGCCTAGCACAGGGACTGGCACACGGCAGAGGTTCAAATAAAATAAGGGTTTCTTTAGTGCTTGCCCATCCTTCCTCCTGGGAGCCACCCCCAACCAGGTTTGGAGCTGTCCGGAGTGCTGAAGACCTCCCCTCTCTTTCTCCATCCCCCTCTATGTGTCTCTCTTTATTTCATTCCCTCCTTCCTTCCTGCTTGTGGCTCCCCAGAGCACTAGGGTCTGAACAGATCTAATTTTCCAAGTGGCTTCTTCAGGCTCCTGAGAGGGACAGGTAGGGAATGAGCCATGTAGGAGGCTCTTCCCAGGGAGCAGGGTCAGAAAGGGACAGGCAGAGGAGTGGTGATCGTACAAGCTATTGGGGGAAAGGACTCCCTCAGGCCAGAGTCTACTCTGAGAGCTTGACATCTGGGGACCCTGTTGCAGGAACCTTAGGGCCTACCAAAAGGCAATGAGTCAACTCCAATAACACAGAGTGGCAGGTCGGTCTGTGGGGAGCTTGCTCTGGAAGAAGGTAAGAGACACCAGGTTGGGGGACAGGAGGATGACCCTTTGCTGCAGAGGCTGCAGGACCCCTGACTATGACAGGAATCCCCCATCCCCCTTCCCCAGGTTCCTGTCACCTTCCCTATTTTGGTCATTTATCTGTTAGTGCAGCTAAAGGCATCTTCAACTTTTGGGGATTATGGGGCTGTGGAGTTGACTAACTCCAGGAGCTTGGCTCTATGAGCCAAGCACTCTGTGGCTAATCTTTGGGGCCCATCTCCCCGAGTCTAAAAATACAAATGGTCTCTCCCCAGGAGGATGGCACATAAGTCTATTGTGCCCAGAGATGGAGGCACTAGAGGCTCACACACTCTTGGGAGAAGGGTTGGGAGAGGAGATGTGGCCAGCTTTAGAGACAAAAATCATCCATCTCTGGATTTTTGTAAACATGTAGAACATCAGAGCTGAATGATCTTTGGAAATCTCAATGTCTAAGCCAAGTTCTTCCTGTACAGCTGGGAAAACTGAGGCACAGAAAGGGTTGTAGACTCTGTCCCATAAATCAGCGACAGAACTGGGATTAAAAGCCAGCTCCTGCCTTGACCCAGTGCTGGCCTGCTAAGATCTTCAGCCCTCTGTAAGCCCCTGCAGGCCATCCACTGCAGAGTTCTCAGGATACTGAGCGTGGCCAGCAAGACCTCAGGCCAGGGGAGCCTGCTGCAGCTTTGTGGGACTGAGGGCTACGCACACTCCTTTCTGTGCCTGTCTCCCTGTCTGTACACAGATGAATTGATTTAGATGTTTATATCTCCAAGGATCCTTCAGCTCTGATGTTCCAGGTGTCAATAAAAAGAGGTGATTTTTGTCTTTGACTAGGAGGCAGGAAGCCAAGCTCTGGTTCAAGTTCAGTCCTAAGTTTTGGTGAGACCTTGGACAAGTCACTGTCCCACCCAGAGCCACAGTTTCCTCCTCTGTAAAAGGGAGTAAAAAGTCCTTCTCAGGGCCTCTGGGCATGGCGGTGTGTGCCTGTAGTCTCAGCTACTCAGGAGGCTGAGGCAGGAGAATTGTTTACCCGGGAGGAGAAGATAGCAGTAAGCTGAGATCGCGCCATTGCACTCCAGCCTGGGCAACAAGAGCAAAACTCCATCTCAAGAAGAAAGAAAAGAAAAGAAAGAGAGTGGAATAGAAAAAGAGAAGAATAGAATTGAGCAGAATAAACTAAAATAGATAGGAAGAACAGTAGTAACTATGAGACTGCATTGCAGATAGCAAGGGTAAGTGGTTCTGAGAGATACTTACCCTTTCAAGGTACTCAAGTTCTATACATTCAGCCTCGTGAGTCTACCAGGGTAAAATGTATTTCTTACTGTGGGGCATAGTCTGCCTGACCCTGGGTGTACTCTGGGAACACGAGGAGGATCAGGCTGGGCTCCAGCCACGAGGAGCCTGAGTGTGGTGGGAGACAGGTGTGTATGTGTATGCCGGGCAAAGGGGAGCCCAGAGGCTGGAGCTGCGGATCTGCTTGGAGACGTGGAGGGCTTCACAGAAGAGGTGACACTGGACAGGGCCTGACAATGAGAAATTGATTTTGGAGTGGAGCTGACAGGGAAAGGCATTCCAGGCAGAGCACCCTCCAGCTAGTGCAAAGGCGTGGAGGTAGTGTGGAGGAAGACTGGGAGAACATCAACAGTTTGGCTCTGCATGGCCAGAGCCTGGCAGCAGTGGGTGGGGAGACCCTCAGACTCCTCCTCCACCCCTGCTGCAGGGGACTGAGCTCCAGCCACGGTGCTGGCTCTCAGGAGCCAGGAGGCAGAGGGGTGAGGGGCACACTCTCTGGAGTCAGATTGAGAGGAGTCCCACTGCCGCCCCCTCCACCCCATCCGGCACCCATGTGACCTCAGGCAAGTCACCAGACCTCTCTGTCCTATGGTTTCTTCATTAATGGCACGAGGCTGATCTACTGCAGACAGCGGGCTCAGGACCGTGCCTTCACACACCGGCACAGCTTGCAGCCCGCGCTGGCGTTTCCCGTGAGGTGGCTTATTCCCGAGTTGTGTGGCGCAGCTCCCTCGCGTGGCCAAACACAGAACAGCGCTTCCAATCCTTAAGAGAAAGGGCGTTTTGGGAAGTTGGCCCAGCAGAGCAGATGGGACAAAGACCTGGCTTCTGTTTCCACTCAGTCCTGGTGGGCCTCTCTTTGAGGACCTCCGGCACTATCTAAGAGATGGAGGGGTGGGCTTGTGGCCCCCACAGTATGGGCCCCCAGAGGCTCAGCTGAAGCCAGGACTCCAGGCTGTGAAGTCCATGTGATGAGGGGTCTTCAGGCTCCAGCAAGGAGACCCTCAGCCTTCCTGGGTTTTCTGCAGAAAGGGAGTGTAGTGGGAACCCAGGCCACGTCCCAAACAAGTGGTGGCCCTTTTGTGGCTGTCATTGCCATGCTGGTCAGGACCCAAGCGGGGAAGACAGAAAAGATGCAAAGGAAGTCCATTGTGGACCCCGACCTTGGCAAGGGCTCTCTTCTGTCCTGGTGCCTGGGGGTGAAATTGGCAGCTTTATTATTCGGGGCTGCTTCTCTTACTAAGGTAAAGATGAATGTATCCGTGTCTACTTAGACCTTAAGGATGCCACTCAGGACCAAGGTTAAGATTACAAGCGGATGATGATAAGCAAAATGCGGTCTATCATACAGTGAGTATTACACAGTCGCGAAAAGGAATGAAGTACTGAGGTATGCTGCAATAAGGACGAACCTGGAAAGCATTACTCTAAGTCAAGGAAGCCAGACACAAGCCAGGCACGGTGGCTTACACCTGTAATGCCAGCACTTTGGGAGGCCCAGGAAGGGGGTGTGGATCACGAGGTCAGGAGTTCGAGACCAGTCTGACCAACATGGTAAAACTCCGTCTCCACTAAAAATACAAAAATTAGCTGGAATACAAAAATTAGCCAGGTGTGGTGGCAGGCGCCTGTAATCCCAGCTGCTCAGGAGGCTGAGGCAGGAGAATCTCTTGAACCCAGGAGGCAGAGGTTGCAGTGAGCTGAGATCGTGCCTCTGCACTCCAGCCTGGGCGATAGAGTGAGACCCTGTCAAAAAAAGAAGCCACGCACAAAGTACTATGTATTATGTACATTTGTATGACATGTCCAGAATAAGCAAATCCACAGAGACAAAAAGCAGATTCATGGTTGACTGGGGTTGAGGAAGGGAGGAATGGGGAGCAACTGCTAATGGATTTATTTTTGGGGTGATAAAAGTGTTCTATAAGTAAATGGTATTGATGGTTACATAACTTGGTGAATATACTAAAACCACTTAATTGTACATTTTTAAAAGAATGAATTTTATGATATGTGAGTATCTCAATTTAAAATAATTCTTTAAAAAAGAACAAAAAAGGATTATAAGCTGGGAGCCAACCTGCCTGGGTTCAAATTCTAGCTGTACCACTGTGGTGGTTATGAGTCCTGGGCAACTCCCCAACTGCTCCTCTGGAAAAACAGAGATAATGGTCAACATGCTTCTTAGTGCTGTTGTAACACTGAATGACAAAATGTTTGA
Organism: Theropithecus gelada; assembly: GCF_003255815.1. Lineage (NCBI taxonomy): Eukaryota > Metazoa > Chordata > Mammalia > Primates > Cercopithecidae > Theropithecus > Theropithecus gelada. The sequence continues at coordinate 68,677,191 of NC_037682.1, read as the reverse complement.
GAAGGTTCTTTAGGACAACACAGAGAAAGCTGTCAACAGCCAAGTGTGGAGGCTCACACCTGTAATCCCAGCTCTCTTGGAGGCTGAAGTGGAAGGATTGCTTAAACCCAGAAATGTGAGGCTGCAGTGAGACATGATTTCACCACTGCACTCCAGCCTGGGCAACAGAGCAAGACCCTGTCTCAGAAAAAGAAAGAAAGAAAGAAACCATCAATACGTATTAGCAATTGTCAAGGCCAATGGGGTTGGGTAGGGCAGGACGCTGGTCAAAATGATTGGGCAGACAGGCCGGGAGGGCCATATTAATACAAATCTATCCTCCATTAAAGGGATATTTTTCATCAGATCAAACTCAGATTTGGTGGCCTTGGCTGTTATTGTTATGGGGCAGATTAAAGGAAAATTCTACCTTTGCTAGACCAGTGGGGGTGGGGGTGGGGTGGCAGCAGAGCGGGTGCCCGGGAGTTCTGAGCAGCTCTCCAAGGCTAGAGAACTGTGGGCTTCAGGGCAGACCACAGTGGCACTGGGCCTGCAAAGGTGACTCTGCCATCTCTGTCCCCAGTTGTGGTGCTTGGATGCACTTGGCAGTGCTAGCGGGCTTGGAGATGACCACCCTGCTGAGCCGTGCCTGGGCTGAGGGCCTGATGGATGGGAGATTGGTCTTCCTGCCCTACGACACGCTGCTCTTCTCCCTGCCTTACTGCAACCACTCCTACCTGTCTCTCAGCAGTGGTGGGCCCCTGCGAGAGGCCTATGATGCAATGCTCACCCTTCAGCCTAGAGTCTGGCCCCATAGACAAGGCCTTTGCTGCTGCCTGGCCCGATGGAGAGGCAGCTGCCCACCTGGGGCCAGAGCAGGTGGGTATGCTTCAAGTGCAGACCCCCGTATGCCTTGAGTGTGGGCCCAGGAGCAGGGGTGCATGCGCTCAGGCCCATCTCCACCATGGGCACATGGCCTCTTTTGGACAAAGCATCTCTCTGCCTAGTCCCTGGGTGTGGTCAATCTCTTTCTCCTTCTTGTGTACGTATATGTATATGTATATGTATATGGCTTTTACCATGAGGTGGCTTATGTATGTATATGTGTATGTCTGCGGTAGTCCCCCTTATCCAATGGGGACATGTTCCCAGACCCCCAACGGATGCCTGATGCCGTGGATGGTACCAAACTCTATATATGCTGCGTTTCCTATACCCACATACCTATAATAAAGTCTAACTTATAAATTAGGCATGGTAAGACATTAACAACAATAACTAAATAATAAAATAGAACAATTATAACAATATACTGTAATACAAGTTAGTGGATGTTGTCTTTCTGCTTCTTTCAAAATATCTTAGTATTTTGAGACCCTGATTGACTGTGGGTAGCTGAAACCACGGAAAGGGAAATTGCAGATAAGGGGGCACTCCCGCACGTCTCTGTCTGTCTCTGTTCTTCCCCGTATCACTCACCTTTTTGTCCTGCCTTGTCAGTGCTCCTCTGTATCTCTTCTGCTTCTATTTATCTATCTCCAGCCCTCTCAGTCCCTGAAATTCTCATTTCTGGCCCAGCTGCTCTTTCTCTTGCCTGCATTTCTCCTCTCCTGGCTCTGCATCTCTCTAGCAAATAACAGAGATCAGAAGGGGAAAGTGTTGGGAGCGCAGGAGAGTGGGAGAGAGGGGAGGATTTTCTCTAGTCATTGCTGTGAATCTGAAGTGTTAGTGGTGGGGGACACAGCTGCTGGCCTGGCTTGGCTTACAGGACTCAGTGAACTTGGGTCTCCTGGGGATGCCCACTTCTTGGTGTTAAGAAGACTGTAGTGCCTGGAGGTGGTGACAGGGATGTGGGTGCTGATGGCCATTCAGGCAGTCATCCATCTGACGGATGTGGACTGAGTCCCTCTCATGTGCCACTACGTCTGGTGTCAGGAAGACAGTGGCGAACAAGACAGACCTGGCCTTTAAAGAGTTTCTATTCTGTTAGGGGGAGACAGCAGGCAATAACCAAATAACCAGATAACTAAATTCACATAGTGATAATGCCACCGAGAAAACAGAACAGGATACAGTGATAGAGGAGCGGGATAGAGTAGTGGCCAACAAGAGCTAGATGGGCAGGGAAGCGCACTTGAGGGGTGGCACTTGAGCTGAGCTCCAAATGGTAAGGAAGCAGCTAGATGAGGATCTGGATGAAAAGCAACCAGTCAGGGGAAGCAGCAAGTGCAAAGGGCCTGAGGCAGAGCAAGCTCCAGTTGATGGAGGAAAAGGAAGGAGGGAGTGTGGAGTGGCTGAGGTGTCATGGGTGATGAGACAGGAATTTGAGATGAGCTTGGGGCCTGAGCAGGTGAGGCTTTATGGGCCACAAGGAGTCTGAACTTATTGTAAGTAAAATGGGACTTGTCAAGGCCCTGGCTGCCTCCTGAGAAGATCCGTTTGAGACTTGAGGAAGAAGCCCACGACCCTGGACGTGCTCCACACCCTGAGCTTCAGGCTCCCGTCTGTACAGTGAGGGGGTTGGCCAGAACGACTCCCAGGGGCCCTCCCGCTTTGAAAACAATTCTCCCTGGGGTCTACATTCCTCTGCGTCCCTGAATCCAGACCATCCCTGAGTCTCAGGCGTATCTGGAGGCGGGCAGCCTTCCACCCCCAGCCCTCTCTGGCTGCTGCATGAGGACTCTTGGCAACTTGGGAACGGTGCAACCGGGGACCAGCAGATGCATCAGGCCCAGGGGTTCCAGACCTGAGCCCGAGGCAGAGGGGCTGCATGGAGACAATGTTCAGTGCCCTCCCGGCCCGGCTGGGACTGACAGGGAGACAGAAATGGAAACGGGGAGAGGAAAGGTGACGTCTCTGAGTCAGAGGCCAGACTGACGCTGGGAGGGGCGATGGCATCACTCCCACTGCCCTGCCCCCTCTCTCGCCTCCAGATTGGGCATCCAGCAGCTGCAGCTGGTGTGGGCGCCACCAGATCCTGCTGACAGCCCAGGAGCTCACCTTCATCCATTCACCCCTGAACAGATGGGTGTGTAGGGCCGGGGCTGAGTTGAGCGGACAGTAGACAGAGGCCCAGTGTGCGCTCCTGATCACACCTGCCCCCTCCAGAGGCTACATGTAAATGATGAATGGGGAATTGTGGCAGATGGTGGGAGCCTGAGATCAGTGGCCCGGGGGTCAGCAAAGAGTCTGCCAGCCCCCAGGAACCCACCAGTGTGGCCCTGTACCAAGCGAGGGCCTCTGCCACCCCCATGCCCAGGCCTAGGCAGTCAGTTTGGGAGAAGCCGAGGGAGCCTCTGTATGGCCTACTTCTGTTACAGACTGAGAAACTGAGGCCCAGATAGGAGCAGTGCCTTTCCTGGGTCACTTGGCAAACTGACAGCAAGGCTAGGAGTGGGAAGTAGGACCCCAACTCCCGGCCCGCATGGTTCATGACCTGACCTGAAGGAACAACCAGGTCCCAGGCACTTGGCCCTTGGTGCTGCCGATGCGGTTCACCCCAGGGCCTCTCTTAGGGACCAAGGCCAGCCTACTTCACCCTCCTGTCTGCTTAGGTAAGGTGAGATCCTGGGTCTCCCAGGCCCTGATGTGTGGGGGGCAGCACCCAACCCGGGATAGCCTCAGGCAGAGCCGGGGTCGCCAGCTGGCAGGGAGGCTGGGCGGTCAAAGGTGAGCTCAGCGAGATCTCAGGATGCTGGGGATGCCACCATTTCTCAGGTGCTGTCGTTCTGAAGTTCAACAATTCATGGATGCTACGATTCACCGACACCAAGACTCTCACGGTAGCTGAGCCAGGCTAGGTGTTTCCACAGAAGCAACATGAGCTGCTTGCTCCTTCTTCTCTACCTGTCCCCTGAGGGAATTCCATCTTTTTTTCTTTTCTGCTGCAAGGAGGCTTTCATGCTGTACAAAGAGTGTTTTGTCTGCTTCTCTGAGTTGGCTGATGGGCTGTAGGTGAGGCTGAGAAGGCAAAACCCATCAGTGATGGAAGAGAGAAGGCCAGGGTTATAGCTAGCTTTGGGCCAGGCCAAGGCAAGGGTAGAGCCCCCATCTGAGACCCCTCCTCTCCCACCGGCCCTTCTCTCCTCCCCATGAATCCCTGGGTCACAGAGCTCCCCACCCAAGCAGTTCACAGGGCTAGGGGTGTCATGAGGGCCTGAGGCCTGTAGGGCAAAGCTGATCTGTAGACCAGGGGCCAGCATACTTGATACCCACCATCTCAGTAAGCCCCTGAGATGTGGGTGGGCGCTATCATCCTCACTTTACAGATTTGGAACCTGCAGCTGAGAGAACTGAAGTCACCCACTCCAGGTCACAGAGCTGGAAAGTGATGGTGTCAGGACTGGAACTGGAATCCTTCAGCCAAAGCCCGGCTCCCGGCTCTGCCTGGGTTGTAGCAAATGTTTCCACTTACCAGGCTGTGCCTGGCTCAGAACACACAGAAGGAATGCATTGATGGGGAAGAAACTGAGCTGAAAGAGGTAGAGGGGTTTTCCTGAGGTCCCACAGCTGAGGAGCAGCAGCAGCTAACCTCTTGCTCTTCCTTGAATAGGGAGACTGGGTGTGGCTGAAGAAGTGTGAAGTGGGCTGAGACCCGGAACTGCACCCAAGCTGCCTCAGCCTCCTGAGGAAGGCAGGGCTGTAGAGGGCGCAGAGGGTGGGTGGGGAGCAACGCTGCTCGGGAGACCCTTACTGGTCCAGATTGGTCTCAAAGAGGAAGTTATTCTTGCCATCATGACCCTGCCCATTGCCAGTGCCTCAATCACAGTAATTCACTATTGCTGTCACTGTCCCATGCCAGCATCCTTAAAGCCACATCATCACCCCATAACCCACAGTCCCCATAACCACCAGGGCACAGTGCCCTCCATCAATGCCCTCGCATGACAACTCATCATGAAGGGACCTCATCCTGCAGCCCCCTCCCTCCACCCATCATTTCTTTTATTTGCTGTTTACTGAGCATAACTTATGTGCCAGGCACTTATGTGCAGTGTTCTGGGCTTTGGGGATACAGAGTGGAGAAGAGAGACAAAGTCCCCTCCCTCAGGGAGATCCTAAGCACCTGTCATCACTAACCACATAAGCATTTTCACCCCCAAGATCGTCACCATCCTGAGAGGCACTGAGGGACAGAGACAGAGCATGAGACTTGAGTCAGGAAGATCCAGGTGAAATCTTGCCTCCACAGAACTCTTAGCTTCCCTGTAAAATGGAGCTAGTGATAGTCACCTTCTGGGGGATTATGATTGCAGAGAACACATGAAATAACCTAGAACTCTTCCTGGCAACACATGAAATAACCTAGAACTCTTCCATGCTTTTGATACATGGGGAATTTTATTGATATCTCCAATATCACCACAGTCTGAAATAAAGTTCAGAAGGATTAAGACGCTGGAAGTTAAGTTAGGCATTTCCCAGTGGGCATCTTGCAATGTATGTGAGTAGATTTTTTTTTTTTTTTTTTGAGACAGGATCTTGCTCTTTCACCCAGGCTGGAGTGCAGTGGCTGGATCTCAGCTCACTGCAACCTCCAGCTCCCAGTCTCAAGCAATCCTCCCACCTCAGCCTCCCAAGTAACTGGGATTATGGGTGTGCACCACCACGCCCAGCTAATTTTTATATTTTTAGTAGAGACAGGGTTTCACCATGTTTGCCAGGCTGGTCTCGAACTCCTGGCTTCAAGGGATCTGCCATTCATCTACCTACTGACTCATTCACCCATTCACCACCCACTCACCAAGCACTCATCCACTCACCCATCCATCCATCCACCCATTCATCCACCCACCCATCCACCCATCCATCTATCCACCCACTCACCAACCATGCAACCACCTATCCACAAACCACCCATCCACCTACCCAACAACTCACCGACCTACCAACCGCCCATCCACCCACTGACCAATCACCCACCAACCCATCCATCCACGCAGCCACCCACCCATTCACTCATCCATCCACCCACCCACCCATCTACCCAGCAGCCCACCGGGTACCCATTCACCCAACCATTCACCCATCACCCATCCGCCCATCAACAACCCACCCACCCATCTACCTGCCTACCCACCAGCTACCCACCCACCCATCCACCCACCCATCCACCCATCCATCCATCTATCTATCCATCCACCACCCACCACCATCTATCCATGCATACATTCATCCATCCATCCTCCATCCATCCCTCACCACCCACCTGTTCATCCATCTGTCTGTCCATCTATCCATTCATTCAACATTTCTGATGCCTCTCCATGCTTAGCCTTGTGTTTGGTGCTAAGTGCAGGTGGCCTAGATGTGGATTGCACCTGGTCCATCCCTCGAAAGCCCCCTGGGGCTGCTAAGGTGCCCATTTCCCTGACAGATGCGGGAGCTGCAGTGTGAGAACGTCGCCATTGGGCTTTTTCGTGACCCCTTGGGTCAGTGCTCTGGTTCTGGAGAACCTGCTGTGGAACGAGGCTCTGCACCTAGACTGGACCTTCAAGGCCTCCCTGCTGCTGGATTTGATCTGCGTGAGATCCCTCCCTGGGCCTGGCACTGCAGGCAAGTGGGGAGGACAGGGAGATAGGAGATGCTCAGATTTCCCACAGCTGGGCTCTTTCAGCTTTGTCTAACCCAGGGATGTCCAAACAGCATGGCCACAGGTAAACGGGGAGGCAGGAAGGCTTTCTGGGGCCTCTGGGAATTCCGAGAGAACCAGGTTTCCTCTCTTTCATTACAGATCCAATGGACCCCCATTATGTCCATCTTAGGGCATGAGGTATCTGCACCACTGACATTTCCCTCCTGGCTGCCTCAAGTCCCAAAACTGTGTGGTGGACAGACACTTTGTGCTCAAGGTCACTGACCATGGTTATGCAGAGCCCCTGGACACTCAGCAGGCTCCCCAACCCTGGCCAGCCCCCGAATGTCAGCTCAGCGCAGGAGGCTGCCAGTAGGTTTTGGGGCCTCTGTTTAACCAGGTGTTTGTAAGGTCGGGAGAGAGGGCAATCTCCAGTCCTCTGGCATTGGTGACCTTGAGTTGATCGCTTCTCCTCTCTGAGCAAGCTATAGGCTCTTTACCTGTGAATTGGGGAGAATAGATGCCCCCGGCCGGGCTTGGATGGTCAGTAGGTGATGGTGGCGTGACCCTGCCCTATGATTGCAGAGCTGCTATGGGCAGCTCCTGAGCTGCTGCCGGGGCCTGGGTACCCTGGGTGGGGCACCCTCACAGGGGACATCTTCAGCACTGCCATCATCCTGCAGGAGGTGCTGCCTCGGGACCCACCCTACTGCTCCTCGGGATTCCCAGTGGAAGATAGGCACCCTCCTCCCCCTCCTTGGCTGTCCTTGGCTAGAGTCTCTGACTAGTGGGAAACTCTATGGCAATCAGGAAATCTGGGCCTGAAAATAACCACATAGACACGCGCGCCTAAAGTCTGACCATGAGAACTTGACTTAAGCTGGGCTGCCTTCAGCAACTCTGCCAGAATAGCAGCTGACCCACTCCAGGGGCTAAGGACGTTGTGCTCTGGGTGAAAATCTCCATCCCGCCTTCCTCCCCAGTGTCACCGCCATGCCTGTAGGTGCTCATGCCCCGACTGCACCTCCCCTCCATGCCCAGCACAGGCTACACAGAGCTCAGCCCTACTCCAGCTGTGTCACTGTCTTACTCTGTGACTTTACGCAAACCGCTTACCCTCTCTGAGCCTCAATGTTCTCCTCTATAAATGGGAATCCAATAACAAATGTGCCAGATCCCCAGTCCCGTGACCAATGTGGCCAGGCTGCTCAATACCAGGGGGCTTCGTTACCTGCCCAGGCAGGCTCCTTCAGAGCATCTCTGTCCTCACACTTCTGGCTCCCTAAGATAACCACTGGCTGCTTCCCCATCATCACCTGGCCTGTACACACTTTATCTCTTCCAGCCCCAGGGCCAGGGCCCAACTCCAGAAATGTTTCCTCCCCTCTGGGCTCCCTGGACCCCAGACTGCTCTTTCTGTCATCCTCCTGCTGCCTCTTCCCAGTCCCAGGGACCTGGTACTCCACAGACACTTGGGCACCTTGGCCCACAGTGCAGACCAGTACAGAGCTGAGCCCACCATCAGATCCTACCCCAGTGGATAATCTTTAACTCACAGGAGGCCTAGCCCCACTGCCTTTCTCCACCACAGCACTGCCCCATGAATAATGAGCATTCCAGGCCCAAATTTATGAGGTGGAGGAGTGGGAAGAAGGGGGACTTTGTCAGACCATTTGTTCAACACTCCTCGGCTGCCTCCCCATCCTCTGCCTCTGAGGAGGGAAGGGCTGGCCAGATGGGATCTGCAAACCATGCCACCAGTGCAAGGCACTCCAGGCCTCGCTCCGTCCAGCTTTGGGTGCAGGGACCCAGGCCTGGAATGCTCTGACCACCCGTGAGGAGGCTGTCAGCCTAGGGCCCACTGCTTCCTGCTGTGTGCTTTCCTTGGCCTCAGGGAGTACAGGGCTCAAGCCACAGGCTCCAGGGAACACCAACCTAAGCCCAGCTCCACACCACTTGCCTCGTGACCTTGAGTAAATCCCTTTTAGGCTCCAAGCCTCAGTCTTCTCATCTGTAAAATGGGAACCATGATGTCTGCCTTCCAGAACAACTGTGAGGATTCAGTGAAATGCTGTAAACAAAGCGCCTGGCATGCAGTGGGAGCTCAATAAATATCTGTGAGGTGATGTTAGGAGCGTGCTAAGGGGGGTCCCAGGTTCCCTCCTGACTCTAACATCTCTTTAGGATCCTGTGGATGGGGGGGTCACTTTGCAGTTCCCAAGGCACTTTCATGTGCATGATACCATTTGACAACCCTGGGAGGTAGCTAATCGCCCCTTTTTTAGAGTTAAGTGAGACTCAGAGAGGAGAAGGGATTTCTCAGAGGGGACGCTGTGGACCTGGGATTGGGTGGACATCCCTGGTCCAAGCTCAGTGTTCTAAAATCTCTTGGAGTCATCTGTGGGGCACCCTCTTAGAGCCCAGCCAGGTCCGGCCAGAGCTGGACGCTCAGACTCCTCCCTCAGCCCTCAGCACTGTCCGTCAATCATGGCTATGCCTGGGCTGTGGACAGCATGCCTGGTGCAGTGAGGGGAGCATGAGACCTGGCCTGGCCTGGGGCAGGGGTTCCCAGCATGTTCACATATGAAGACTCCATTTTAATGTCAAAAATGGTTAGAGCCTCACATGCTACTATTTGACTTCTAATATCCACTAACTGAGAACATACCCAGTGATAAAATCTGCTGTGAAATCAGCAACACTTTGAAATGGGTTTGTATTGTATTCATTACAGTGCCATCTGCATACCTTTGAAAAACAGCAGTACATGTGTGCATGTGGTGTATGGTTGGTTCCATCAGCACACAGTCCTTTGTAAGCACATACGACTTCCCAGATCCCACACTCTGGGGCCCTCAGGGTCTAACGCCTGTAGGCTGGGAACCTCTGGGCAGAGGAGACCGTGCAGGCTGGGTGCAAACCAGGTCTAGGGTGCAAACCAGACACTAGGCCCAGGTCTAGTGTCTGCTTTTGACTGGCCCTATGTAGGTACCTGATTTCACTCCCAGGAGCCTCAGTTTCCCTGTCTGTAGAATGGGATGGTGACTCCTGCACTATCCCCAACAAGGCCAAAAAGGGATGGGAAGGGGACTGAAACCCAGAAAGAAACTTCTCCTCTCTGGCTCCAAGGGCTCCCACCTCCCTCACTCACGAGAGGAGGATCCCAGCCATCCTCGGAGGAGATTAACCTATTCTGCTTTGCAACAACCCTTGCAAGTACATAGTGTGGTTGTGCCCGTCTTCCAGGTGAGGAAGCTGAGGCTCAGAGAGGTGATGCGCCTTGTGTGGACCGTAAATGGGTCATCTGAAGTCCCGCTCTGATCTGTGGACTCCAGAGCCTGAGCTCGGTGTCAGCCCCTCTTCCTCCCAGCCTACTTTAGAATCGTTCGGCTCCCCATGGCTCTCCAGCAGCCCCCCGAGGCAGGGGTTATTTCCATCAGTTGTTAGGTGGGGAAATTGAGGCTCAGAGTCACAGCAGAACTAGAACACTGACTTAGCCTGGTGTGGAGACAGGATGACGCGTGGCCAGGTTTTCTTGAGTACAGAATCATAATGATGATGATAATGATAAGCTGGCAGTGTCGTTCACACCTGTGGGGAACCGGCACGCCAGTGTCTGAGTGGCAGGGCTGCAGGAAAAAGCTGCACTCTCAAGGTTTCAAGATCATTGGTGGTCGTCGTTGGCAACAGAGTAGCGGCAGTTGTTGTGGGGCCTGAGTGTGGGGGAGAGTCTGCCAGGTGCCGGGCACCTAACATCCATCGTCTTCCACCTCAGCATTCTTCTCAGGAAGGCAGTTTATTGAAGACCAGCCTGACTAACATGGAAAACCCCGTCTTTACTAAAAATACAAAATTAGTTGGGCATGGTGGCGCATGCCTGGAGGCTAAGGCAGGAGAATCACTTGAATCTGGGAGGCGGAGGTTGCTGTGAGCCGAGATCACGCCATTGCACTCTAGCCTGGGCAACAAGAGCGAAATCCTGTCTCAAAAAAAAAAAAAAAAGAAAAGAAAAGAAAAGAAAAAAGAAGGCAGTTTATTATGCTCATTTCACAGATGGGGAGACTGAGGCTCAGAGAGATCATTGTCTTCTCCACCATCCCCTGGTATTGTGATGGCAGATACAGAATTCAAAACCAGCTCGCAGTTCTCCTGGCTCCCAGTCTGAGACCCTTTCCTTGGCCACACCCAGGGTAGACCCAGGAGAGCAGCAATGCTGCGTCCACTGGCCAGCCATACCCTGGACACAGGAGCTGAGGAATATCCTCAGGCCCAGAACCTGGCACTGCTGTAAGCCTACCCTGCCCACACTCTCAGGATCTGAGGCCAGGCTCCTTTCATGACCCTTCCCAGAACCCCAGGCCCACCCACATGGTGTTTGTTGCAGAAATCATCAGGAGGGTGGCATCTCCCCCTCCTCTATGCTGGCCGCTGGTGACCCCTGATCACAGGCCACATGAGTGCTGAAGCAGTGCTGGGAGGAGCGCCAGAGGACAGACCTAGCGTGGACCAGATCTACAGCCAGGTGAGTGCTCCCCAGAGGAGTGGGTGCTCACAAAAAATGGCACATTTGTTCAGCTCACTTAGCCTACTGCAAGCCCTGCGCTTTCCCTGGGACCTGGAAAGTCATGCAGTAAGAGGCAACTGCCCAGCGCTGTCACCCCTGAGGTCCGCCCTTTAAGGAGAGCTTTCTCAGGACCACCGGTTCCAGGGACATTTATCCCCTGCCTTCCTGAGTGTCAAGCCCCACGCTAAGGGCCATGCTTCCCTCCTTTCATCCTCGCCACAGCCCTCTGAAGAAACAGTGTTAGTTTCTTGGCTTCATGGGAGAGAAATGAGGCCTGGAGAGGCGGGGGCACTTGCCCAAGGTAACTGAGTGAGTGAAAGGTGGGGCTGGAGTCCAACCCAGGTCTGTCTGTCTGCAGAGCTGTGCCAGCAACCCCACCTTGTACCAGGCCTCCTGGCACCAGAGGAGAGAGGCCATTGTGGCTGTGGAGACAGTACTACTTCCTGAGTCAGTGAGGGGAAAATGTGAGGGGCCCTGGGGCACCCCCAGGACTGCCTTGGGGATTTCAGTGGGAGGGGCAAGGCAAGTCTGTGCAAGCTGGCAGGGCAGCAGTGGAATGTGTGAGTGAGCAGTGGATTGAACATGACCAAGCTGGCTGATGGCTTCCATGGGGCCAACCCATCAGACCCAAGGGGACTGTGCCTCCCCTCCCCATCCTCCCCTCCCCATCCTCCACTCCCCAGCTGTGGTGGAAAGTTGCCAAGGAGCAGTTTAGGGAGCAATAAAGGGGTTAGGACAGGTGACGAGAGGGAGAGAGGCAGCAAGGCAGTCCAAGGAGACGCACACAGGTGTCCTTTGAGAAGCCCTGCCCACCACCTCTCTTTCCACACCCCCTCCACACTTAGCTCTGGCATCAGGGGTGGTGCCCCCCTCCACAGATGAGAAATCTGGAACTCACAGTAAATGACCTCTAAGCAGTCACCATAATGGTGGGTAGCAGCACTAGGATGAGCAACCAGTTTATAAAGCACCAGCCTGGGATCTTTCCAGGGGATTAGAGGTTGCCATGGCCGTGAGGTGGGGAAGAGCTCTTGCCCTGAGTGAGGGGCAACTGTGGGATTCTTGCCCAAGATTCCTGCCCAAGGCCCAACAGCAAACAAGGCTGAGATGGGCACACATGAATTCAGCCTGAAGAAGGGGGAAATGGCATCATACTGTGGGGAGGTGAGGGGTCAGATGCCTGGATTCACATCTATGTGAGAATCCAGTGGATATCATCCCACTTACCCACTGTTTGACCTTGGACAAGTTAATATTCCTATTGGGCCTCAGCCTCCCTGTATGTTTCCTGGAAAGATAACTAACCCTGGCCTAACTCTCCAGATAGGTGTGACCATCCAGTGAGATAACTAATTTTTTTTAAATGTAGCTCTTTGAGAAGGAGAGAGTGAGTAAGGTACAAGAGAACGAACACTGACATTAAAGCCAAAAGGCCTGGGTTTAGGGAGGCAGAGGTTGTGGTGAGCTGAGATCATGCCATTGCACTCCAGCCTGGGCAACAAGAGTGAAACTCTGTCCAAAAAAAAAAAAAAAAAAAGCTTAGGTTTATATTCATTTCACATTGTTCTAGGAGTAGTAGCCAATGCAATTAGACAAGAAAATTAATATTGCAAAGGAAGAAGAAATATGTATAATTCCAAATGATAAAATAATTCAGTGGGGAGGGCTGGTGATAAAATTAATATAAAAGACTTTAGTTTGAAACTCAGATCCACCACTGTGTGCTCCTTGGCAAGTTATTCCACCTCTCAGATCCTTTATCTCTTCATTTATGAAATGATGACCTTCCACGCAGAGGTGACCTTGGAGTTGGCTTCAGGTCCTTGTTGGTGTCTCAGGGTCAGCAGCTGTCATGCCCACCCTGTAAAGCTTGTGCCTCTGCTTTTCTTGGACAATACAAAATAGGTGCACTTCAGGGCTGCTGCCACTCCCTACCTTGCAGACATTTGGTTGAGAGATGTGGCATTAATGGAGATTGGATGTGCATACCTACACACACACAACACACACACACAGAGCACACACACACACTCACAAGTTCAAGATGCTGGATTTTGACAAGCATGAACCCCTTCACTTTGACCATCACTGATTTGCTTCTCCTACTGACTGCACTCTGGGAAGGTGCAAGCAACACTGGGTAAGGTTCTGGCAAGTCTTCCTAGGAAAACTGCTGCCAGATTTCTTTGCTTGGCACTAGGAGTAGTTGTATTTCTTTTGAGCAATTAGTTTAATGTTCCCTTGTCTTATGGACCCCATGGATTGTGTAACCTATATTTCCCTCTTTGTTTTGTTGCTAGGAAGTTCATATCCAAAATAGTGACCAAATTCTAGCATGGATTTGGCATACAGATTTCAGTCCTAGATTTGCCTTTTTTTTTTTTTTTTTTTTAAAAAAAGCCTTTACTCTCCTTTGGTCCTAATATCTGCATATGTTTATTCTTTTATTGTGTGGTACTGCTTTTATTCTTCTTCATCCTTAAAATTTTGGAGGAACAAAGTAGAAATAGAGATAGATTATACATATAAATAATCTACATATATTCTTTCTATCTATCCACCCATCCATCCACCTACCCTTCCATCTGTCCATCCATCCATCTATCCATCCATCCATCCATCCATCCATCCATCCATCTGTCCATCTGTCCGTCCATCCATCTGTTTGTCTATTATCTATCTATCTATCTATCTATCTATCTGTCTGTCTGTCTGTCTGTCTATCTTTGAGAAGAATAAAGAATCTCACAGTGTTGTTGTGAGACCCAGTGCAAGAGGGTTGTGTTTGTTAACCATAATGCTGTGCTGGGTACAGGCTCCTTTGCAAAGTCCTCTTGCTGCCTGCCCACCCTACACAAAATTAACCCATTAATCTGACACAAAGCTGACTGCACTTTTCCCTTGTCAGAGCCACCGTCCCCCTGTCATTTACATATCTGTTCCCCACAACAATGCAGCTCCTTCAAGCGGGGATTCTGTTTGGTGCATTTCCGTGGCCCTAGACTCCCAGCTGAGGACCAGGTGTGCTGACTTTCATGTCATTTTGGCATTTTTGTTCCATCTTCAGTTCAAAAGCATCAACCAAGGCAAGAAGACCAGTTTTGCTGACTCCATGCTGCGGTTGCTGGAGAAATATTCCCAGAACCTGGAGGACCTGATCCAGGAGCAGACTGAGGAACTGGAGCTGAAGAGAGAGAAGACAGAAAGGCTGCTCTGTCAGGTGATTCCCCTGTGAGTGGCCCCTGGACTTGAGTGTACCTCTAGCCTCAGCTCTAAGCCCAGGGCCTGGAATATAGTAGGTGCTCAGCAGATCTGGATTCCATGAATTTATTCAATTCACTCATCCATGTTTATTTATCTAACATTCTTCTTATGCAGCACATTACTTTGTTTAGTTAGTTTTGTTTATTATTATTATTTTAGATACAGGGTCTCACTATGTTGCCCAGGCTGGCCTCAAACTCCTGGCCTTAAGTGTTTCTCCTTCCTCAGCCTCCCAAAGTGCTGGGATTATAGGCGTGAGCCACTGCACATGGCTTATACAACATATTTTTATAGAGCCCTCACCATATGCCAGGTACTCTGTCGGGCACGTGAGTGGAATTTCTGCTCTCTCACATCCTTGGGAGCAAGGAGCTAGGCACAATGCTTCCCCCACCCCAATATCACTTCACAGGAAGTCATGTCCAGACAGGGCAAGTATTCACTCCAGGGCAGTCAGCACACCAACGGACTTGTACCAGATCTGCTGATGCTCAACACAGTTTCCTCCCAAATATCCCTTCCTAGCCTCCAAACTGTCAAAAATAGGCCCTCATACCTTCTGTGTCTGGCCCCTCCCATCCCTTCAGGTCTGTGGCCGACGTTCTGAAAATGGGGGTAACTGTGGGACCACAGGGGTAACTGTGGAACAGGTTACCATATACTTCAGTAATATTGTAGGTTTCACCATCATCTCAGCCCTGAGTGAACCCATTGAGGTGGTGGGCTTGCTCAACGATCCCTACATGCTGTTCGATGCTGTTCTGGGCAGCCATGACGTGTGTAAGATGAGAATACCAGGAGGCTGGCATTCCATTCCTCCTTTTACTACTGTGTCTTGATGGTACATTTAGTTCCATTCATTTATTTATGTGTTTGTATCAGCTAGCTATTGCTGTGTAATAAATACCCCCCCAAAAACTCAATAGGGTAAAATGATAAGCATTTACTATTGTTCACAAGCCTATGGGGCCACCAGAAGGTTCTTCTGGACACACTCATGCATCTGTGGTCAGCTATGGGTGAGGTGGCAGCTCTGCTGATCTCAGTTGGGTTCTCTCATGTCTCTGGAGCCTTGGCCAAGAGAACTCAGTTCTGTTCTGCAGCCTATCTTCCTCCAGCAGGCTAGTCCGGGATTGTTGACATGATATGGCAGGGTTCTGAGAGAGAGGACAGAAGTACACAAGGCTCTTGAGATCTAATCTGGGATCAGGCATATTACAATTTCTGATGTATTCTATTGGTCAAAATGAAAGACTAGTTCAGATTCAAGAGCTGAGGAAACAAAGTCCACCTCTTGATGGGAGAAGCTTCAGTCTTGTTGCAATGGGGTGAACATGGAGCGGGTGAAGGATGTGGGCCATTTTGCATTTAATAGACCACAGTGTTTACTTGTCCATTGTCTGTCTATTCATCCCTTTACAATCTTATCAGCAGGCTTTTCTGTGCCTGACCCTGTGCTGGGCATGAGCAGACAGATGACTCAGCTCCCATTCCTATGCTCAAGGAGCTCTCAGTCCTATAGGTAAAAGATGATGACCCGCAGTGAAAGTAATAATCCTGGGAGGCGGAGGAGGCTGAGAGGGCCCCAACCCAGCTAGGGGTAGATGTGTAAAGAGCAGGGAAGACTTTCTGGAAGAGGTGCTGTCTTCCCAGCATTGTCCCATCTGGGAGTGGCAGCCCCAGGCAGGCAATGGGTGAAAAATGTGCGAAAGCCTGAGGCTTCAGAGGGCCTGGTGAGTGTGGGGAAGCTGAATAAGCTGGGCTGACTGGGCATGAATGGGCCAGGAGTGGGGAGCTGGAGGCACTGGAGAGGACAACAGAGGCCTCAGCAGGGCCTTCAAGCCCCTCCCTGTGCACCTCTCAGTCCTGGGTTTGAGTCCCAGCCTGGCCACCAGCTTCTGTGTGGCTTTGGGCAAACAGCTTCCCCTCTCTGGGCCTCTGTTTCTTTGACTGTGAACAGGAATGGCGACCACAGTTCTGGGAGGGCTCACAGAGGATGGGAGGATCCTGCCCCCCATGCACAAGTGGATGTCAAGCACGGAGGGTGAAAGGGAGGCACCTCCTGCCCACCACTTCTCCATTCTACCCGTGCTGTGGGGACCTTCCAACCCCAACACTGCCCCTTGTTCTGATCCAGGGGGTCTAGGGGCAGCTTCAGACATAGTGGGGAAGGTATGGAGGGAGGTCCCAGGAAACACCACGCCAAGGCTCTATTGGCCTTAGCCCTAATTTGTGACTCACCAGCCTGTCCAGCCACAGCCCTCCACAAAGGCAGGGACAGGGGAGGGCCAGGCCCCGAGGGCTGGAGCCAGATTGAAAAGGATGCCTTGGGAGGAATTTTTCGAGGACACGATGAACTCTGAGACGCCAGACAATCTGCTGATAGCATTATTTATAGTATCCCAACAACCATAATCGCCAACACTTATTGAGGGTTTAGTGTATACTGGATGCTAGTATTAAATGCTTTATATGTATTAGCCCATTTATTCAGCAAAACAATTTATGAGGTAGGGACTGGTACTGCTAATTTATATATGAAGAAAATGAGGCAACAGAGGCTAAGTGGCTTGTTTGTTAACATAATCTCAGTGGGATCTGAGGCCAAGATTTGAGCCAGGTTATGGTGGTCCAAAGGCCCTTGGTCGGGGAGGCTCACCATCCCCATGAGATAGACATCCTCAGGATAAAGCTGCGGGTTCATAGTGGTCCACAAGCCCTCCAGGAGCTGCCCCACATACCTCCCCAGTTGTGTCTCCACCTCTGCAGGCCTCTGGATCCTCACACATGTCTCGCTCTCTCTAGCCCCCAGGCCTTAGTACCTCTGTTTCTCCTCCTGGAGCAGTGCTCTCCGTCCTCTTCACCTAGCTCCCTTCTGGCCATGTGTCTGGTCTCAGGTTAGCCTTCCCCCCATCCCAGACACAGTTAGGGGTGCCTGTTTGATGCTTGCATAGCTCCCCCTACATTGCATTTTATGGTTCCACCCTGAATCACTTCCCAGTGGCTGGCAGTGTCCAGCACATCATAGATCCTCAGGAAATGTGTGTTGACAGAATGAGGAGGACACTGAGGCACAGAGAGGGAAGTGACCCGCCTGAGGTCACACAGCTGGCCAGCAGCAAAGCCAGAACAGGAACCTACGGCATCCACCACGGTGCTCCATCCACTGCACCATACTGACCGACACGCACGCACAGGACCTGCGCCACCGACACCCAAGGGTGCAGCTTCCCTCCTGTTCCCCATTCAGGACCTTAGATCCCCGCCCTGGCCCGCAGTTCCAAGGCGTTCCTGAGTTTCCCTCTTGCCTCCAGAGTCACCCTGGCCCCACAGCCCCAGGAAAAGATTCCTCATCTCATCTCGCTGAGCCCCACAGCTTTGATCTGCCCTGAGTCACCCTGGCCTCATCTCTTCCTCCGCTGCTAATCTTTCCTCACACATGTGTCCCCTGGCTCTGAATCATCCCTTCTGACTGCTCTGAACTCTGGCCAGGAGGTCTGCATCTTTCTGGCAGAATGAAATGAAATCAAACAAGGCCCACACAACCCTCCAGATGTGGGGAAAGAGGAGGCCCCTTCTTCATGATGTGCGAGCATCTCTCATCACTCATGTCATCCGCCTCGGTTTCCCCTTCATCCCCAACAGGATCTGGTTACTGCTCTTTAATCCGGTCTGGGTTGGGAGGCAGCCAGGCAATCATTTCCTGGTTTCGCAGGGGTCTGCGATTCCCTCCCGCGCTCGCTGAGTGTGCACTTTCATGGACATGACTCCAGAGCGGAGCCACTGGGGACTGTCGCGGAGGCAAGGCCTCAGCCCCACCTGTGGCTCAGCCAGGCGTAAGTCTTGCCCTGGCCCTATTGCCAAGCCACCCTGGGCATGTCACCTCTCTGAGCCTCAGTACTCCATTTATAAAACAGGGATGAAAGTGTCTCTGGTATAGGATTGCTCTGCAGATTAAGGAATGTGAGAGAAAGCGCCGTGGTTCATTGAGTCATCACCTTACCCTTGGGCACCTGCCACATGCCAGATGCTGAGGCATCCCTGAAAGCACAGAGGGAAGGGACAGCATTAGTTAATCGCCTACAGAGGGCTCACTTGGCTGGGGAAATTTCACAACTGATCTCATCTAACCCTTTCAGTGCCTGTCAGGGGTATGGATTACTATCCTTACTGTATAGATGAGGACGCAGGCACAGGGAGGGTAAATGACTCACTTGGGGTCACACAGCAAGTCAGTGGTGGGGTTAGAATTCACATCTGCGTTTCATAGTAGGGACCTTTTGCTTGCACCTCTCCCCTGGCTGTTTCTCCCATCTGTGAAGGGAACCACTGCCTCACTTTCAGCTGAGAGCCCACTATGATAGGCAACTTTGAGTACATCACCTTTACGAGTCCCTGGAGAACATGCCTGTGCCTGGTCATCTTTCTGTCTCTAGGGTTAAGGAGTGAATGTTAATCACCCTGCACGTTCCCTTCCAGCTCAGGCATCAGGCAGGTCAGCAGCTTACAGATCAGCTTTAGCAGATCAGAGAATGTGGTCTGGTTGTATGGCCACTGTGGGGCTTTCTACTCCTCTCCCCTAGTCTGGACTGTGGGGTCACACATCTGAGGCAGGGCTGGGTCCCCAGAGCTGGTGCACCCTCCCTGTGTCACAGCTGCACACCCAGCAGGCAGGGTGAGAGCAGAACCTCCTCAAAGAGAGAGAGAAAGGGCCCAAGCTATGTGCAGCAAGAGGCAGCATAGTGCACAGACTCTGGAACTGGACTGACCAAGTTCAAACCCAGGCACTGGCTGCAAGTGACCTTGGCAAGGGACTTCAGGCCTCTGACCCAGTTTTCACCTGCAAAATGGCCTTAGTAATGGTACCCATATCCCAGAATTCTTGTGACCATCCAATGCGTTCATAATTGTAAAGGCTTTGGGACTGTGTCTGGCACATAGTAAGCACCATATGAGTGTTTAAGAGGCACTTAGTCCTTTTTCCAGTTTGCCTATCAAGTAAGGCAGTCCTCCTCCTGCAGTGAGGAAGAAGAGAGAGCAGGGAAAGCCAGGAGTCTCTCGTGATTTTCCCTCCCGGGGAGTGGAGTGGAAAATCTCTTTTGTGGAAAGGTGCACAGCTTGGGGCAGCCCTGCCACCACCCCTGCCACTCTTACCACCAGTCCATGAATGCTGGGTGGACAGCAGCAGGCAGACCACAGGGCGGGAGAGCAGGCCACAGCCCAGAGGAGGGAGACAGCTTTCTTGCTGGGGACTGGTAAGATTCTGTGCCCTAGATGGCGTGTGAGCGGGACCGATGGAGGGGTGGGGTTTCAGCAGAGAGAGACTGGGGAGAGTTTTTCAGGCAGAGGGATCTGGTGCTCCAGGCCTCGAGGTGAGCAAGCACTGGGTGTCTCTTGAAATGGTAGAAAAGGTTTCTGTCTGGCTGAAGCGTGGGGAACCAGAAGCAACTGTTAGAAAACGTCAGGCAATCATGCAGATGAAGGAGGCCCTTGATAGCTAGGCCAGGGGGCCTGAATTGCTCCGACCATAGGGAGCAAACTGAAGTGCATATCAGAGCGGAATGTGATGTGATTAGGGCAGATCACCTTTTGGTAGTGCGGTGGAGGATAGCTGGGGTGAGGGAGAGATCACAGGGCCGTGTGGGCGTTGGTAGTGGGGCACAGTCCACACTTGCGAGTCGCGTGAGAAATTTTTTGAATTACAGCGCCCCCTATGGCGGTGGTGCATCACTATTCTTGTGCACCAGATGCTAAGTGCAGAAGTGCCTGGCAGGGGAGGCTCTGCTGCCCAGGACTGGTGAAGCCAACACGTGCCTGCTTTAGGAGGAACAGTACAGGAGCCGGGAAAGACTCAGAGGGTAGAGTTGCTGTCTTCACCCTGGCAGGCTTGGCCTGTGGCAGGGGAGAAGGCTATGCTTCTTTCACATCTGTGTTCCGAGCACCTGAAACAGGGCCTTAGGAACAGAAGAATGTGCTTAGGAAAGGTATACGCGTACAGTTCAGGGGGTGGAGCTGAAACCAACTGGTGAAAGGCAGGTTTTAACTCAACTCAAGTTTTGAAAATCAGAGTTACAGCGGGGGGCAGTGGCTCACACCTGTAATCCCAGGACTTTGGGAGGCTGAGTCAGGCAGATCACCTGAGGTCAGGAGTTCAAGACCAACCTGGCCAACATAGTGAAACCCCATCTGTACAAAAAATACAAAAATTAGCCAGGCATGCTGGCTCACGCCTGTAGTCCCAGCTACTTTGGAGGCTGAGGCATGAGAATCACTTGAATCCAGGAGGAGGAGGTTGCAGTGAGCTGAGATTGTGCCACTGCACTCCAGCCTGAGCAACCTTGGTAAAAAAAAAAAAAAAGAAAGAAAGAAAAAAAGAAAAAGAAAGAAAGAACAGAAAGAAAGAAAGAAGAAAAGGAAGAAAGAAGAAAGAAAAGAAAGAGAGAAAGAAAGAAAGAGAAAGAAAGAAAAGAAAGAAAGAAAGGAAGGAAGGAAGGAAGGAAGGAAGGAAGGAAGGAAGGAAGGAAGGAAGGAAGGAAGGAAGGAAGGAAGGAAGGAAGGAGAAAATCAGAGTTGCCTAAAGAGAGAAGTGGCTACTGAAGAAGGAGAAACTTTCCTATCAAGGGATGTGAGTAAGCGAGAACAGCCACTGGGGTGGGGGAAATTGGGTGGGTGACCAGCAAAGCCCCTTCCAGTTAGGAGATTCCAAAACCGTAATGATGAGGAGGAGGACGACAGCAGCCTCTGTGTATTCAGCATTGGTATGCCTGCTTCTGTAAATACTTCACCGCTAACATTCATTCCACATAAGAGGAAACTGAGGCTCACCCAGGTGAAGTTGTCCAGGTAAATGGCAGAGCCAGGGCTTGAACCTACATTTGTCTCATTCCAAAACCTACATTCTTTCTAGTACACCTTTGGAAGGCCAGCAGGGTTTGGAAAATGGGAAGCGTCCTCTAAATATATACAGTCCTCTCCAAATTAATCCCTGATGTGCCACTATGGCCTTGAACAGATGGGGTACCCAGGTCTGCCACCAAGGAGCTCAGGGCCTGAGGCCAGAGACAAAAAAAAAGAGCCGTTGTTGCCTGGAATACAGACAAAGGTGATCTGAAATGTACAGATCCAATCGTTGCTAAAGTGCCTGGAACTGGAGGCCTAGCAAAGATGGCACTGCGGGCCAGAGACCCACGGGGCGGGTTGGGACTCCCAAGAAGCAGCCATGTGTAGCAGGATGTGCAGTGGGCCAGGGAGGGTATGTTCTCATGCTGGAGTGTGAAGGCTGCTGTTTCTAGGTGGAGACCACTGGGGATGCCTACATGGTGGTGTCGGGGCTGCCTCAGCACAATGGGAGTCAGCATGTGGCTGAAATCAACAACATGGCCCTGGATATCCTCAGCTCTGTGGGTGACTTCTGGATGAGGCATGCACCCAACGTGCCCGTTTGCATGAGGGCTGGCCTGCATTCAGGTATGGGCTAGGGGCCTCCAGGGTGAGGCACCACATCCCTCTCCCAGTCTTCCCTGGGGCGCTGGCTGGGACGCCTCCAGTGGCATGCTTCTGGATGTCTGAGATTCTCAAACTCTATGGTAAAAACATTCTATGTTTCTTTTTCCTTACATTATTTTAAGGTCCTAATTATGTTATAAATAAGAGTCAGGTCGGACATGGTGGCTCACGCCTGTAGTCTGAGCATTTTGGGAGGCCCAGGCATGGGGATCACAGGAGGTCGGGAGTTTGAGACCAGCCTGGCCAACATGGAGAAACCCTGTCTCTACTAAAAATCCAAAAATTAGCTTGGTGTGGTGGCTCACACCTGTAATCTCAGCTACTCGGGAGGCTGAGGCACGAGAATCGCTTGAATCCGGGAGGCGGAGGTTGCAGTGAGCCGAGATGGCACCACTGCACTCCAACCTGGGTAACGGAGTAAGATTCTGTCTCCAAAAAAAAAAAAAAAAGAGAGAGAGAGAGAGAATGTGTGATGCTGATAGTCTGATGGAAGAGGCAGGACAGAAACCTTCTGCGGTCATGCAAACAACCAAATGTTTCCTGGGATGGGTCTGGGAGAGCCATCGGAGTCATGAATATACCCTTCCCATGTCCCTGCTCCTTCCACCATGGTTCCCCTCACCTGCAGGATAAAGTCCACTGGCACTGCCACCACCACCCCACCACCACCATAGCCTCTCCAACCCCATCTCCCACCACTCCCTGCATGGCCCTCCATCCACACTCAGCTGTGTGCAATTTCACACACACGGGTTCCCTGCCTCTGTGCCTCTGCGCCTGCTGTTCCCTGCCCACTCATTCTCTCATCCTTCAAGACAGAGCACATGTATCCTCTTCTCCAGCAAGTCCCCTGGGCTGGATTAGGGGCCCTTTTTGGTGCTGGCACAGTCCTGGTGCTTCTTTCATCACAGCCTTGATTGCAGGTTACACATCTCTCCCCACCAGGCTGGGAGCTGCCCAAGAGCAGGGAGGAGCTCTGATCTATCTATGACCCCTCACCTCCAGCACAGAGCCTGGCACAAGCATCAGGTCCTCTCTGGATGTCGTTGGAGACTCCAGTTAGCTTAATCCTCACCCCACAACTGGAGCCCAGGATGTGCAGTGGGGGAATGGCACAGGGGGTAGAGAAGGGTGAGGCTGTCATTGGGCTCTCTCTCTGGTCCAAGACCTGCTGGAGCTCACCGGGTACATTCGAGTTTCAGGGTCCTGTGCAGCAGGGGTCGTGGGTCTCACGATGCCTCGGTCTTGCCTCTTTGGGGACACTGCCAACACGGCCTCCCGGATGGAGTCCACAGGACTGCGTGTGTATCTCATACTTCTATCCTGCCCAAGGCAGAGACTCTTTCAATAACCTGTGCAGCCTGGCTGTTTAATATAGTTCTTAGTAACCAAATCACCACCTGGTGGCAGCGTACCCTAGTTTTCAGGAAAGCAACTACTATGTTGGTGCAAAAGTAATAGCCATTTTGGCATTAAAACTAATGACCGCACCATTCTCCTGCCTCAGCCTCCCGAGTAGCTGGGACTACAGGCGCACGCCACCGCACCCAGCTAATGTTTTGTATTTTTAGTAGAGATGGGGTTTCACCATGTTAGCTAGGATGGTCTCCATCTCCTGACTTCGTGATCTGCCCGCCTCGGCCTCCCAAAGTCCTGGGATTACAGGCGTGAACCACCAAACCCGGTAGGCGGAGCTTGCAGTGAGCCAAGACTGCAAAACAAACAAAAAACAAAAAACAAAAAAACAACAACTAACGGCCAAAGCTGCAATTACTTTTCCACCAGCCTAATAGAAGGAGATGATATATGTCATTGGCTCTTTTAACTTTCCACACAATATTTGTGGTGATCTCATGAGGGCATTAGCAGAGAAAACAATGACTCAAGAGGCAGGAAATCTGGGTCCTAGCCCTGGCTCTGCAACCGGCTTGCTTAGTGTCCTTGGGCAAAATGTTCTTCCTGTAGGCCTCAGTTTCCCCGTTGTACAAAAAGGAGACCCTTTAAAGTGTGTGTGTGTTTTTTAATTGATCATGTGCCACCTCCCTTTATGCTGGGGCAGCCCTGACAGCACCATGAAGACATCCCCAACGTTTTTGGCCCTTACTGGCAGCAGGAGCTACCACAATGGCTTGGCTAGAGCAGCTAAAATGTTGAAGGCCCAGGTCCTCTGCCTCTGGCTATGTAGGTTGCTGCTCCTTAATGTTCAGGGCACATCCTGCATAACTGGACGCTATGGCTTTACTGGGAAGTCCTGCTCTTAAAAGAAAACTAAAAACTGCATATCTTCCCTGACTCAGCCTTCACTGACTTCCTTATAAGTAGAAATTATGTTCCTGGGGGTTCTGACTCCGTCATGAGTTCCCCTTAACACTCAATCTATGTAATTTGCTTTTCCTCTGGGTCTCTTTTAGTGACCGACAATTCAGAGGGACAAGAGGGCCAGAAGAAGGGTGTTGCATAAATCATCACTATGTGTACGATTGATTGGAACTGCAGTCGCTGCAGGCTCCTAATGATTTTACCAAATACTGGGTATGCTGTCACCAGGTGGTGACTTGATGACTGCCTTTCTTCTCAGCGTACAGAATTCATGTCAGCTGAAGCACTGTCCAGATACTGCTCAGCCTTGATGAAAGCTACCAAATTGATAACAGAGGTCAGACTGAGCTGAAGGCGAGAGAGTTTCGTGGTCTTTCTGGGAAAAGTCCCCAAGGATCCAGTTTCTGTGGGAAGCAGGGAAGATTCTCATCTGACTGATGTGACTGCCCAGAGTTGGGGATGTAGCTGGTCACCTTTACATGTCCTCTATGTTCCCCAAATTCTAAGGAAACATTGCTTCCTGGGAGCCATCTGGCTCCCTGTGAGAGGAAAGGCCAGGACAGAGAAGTCACTTCTCCTGATGGCCTATCTGTGTAGCATGCCAGTGTACAACACACATCAAAATATTTATCACTCATAGTAATAACGAGAGGAGCATTGTTGACCCCATTTTACAGTTGAAAAAATTCAATTAAAGAGGCAGGGTGGCTTATCAAAGTCACATAGCTCGTAATTCAGATCTCACGGCTCCAAAGCTTGTGCCTTCTCCATAG